>NC_090189.1:5345013-5392513 GCF_024679245.1 Pseudorasbora parva
AAATAATATATTGGCTGATAAAACTAAATACAAATTATATAACTTTTGAGAGCCTGATTACAAAAACAAAAGTTTCACTATTAAAAGCCATGACCCAAACGCACAATTATAATGTTCTCATCATAATTTTATGCAGCCTTTATGATAGACTTACAGTAACTGTATTTTCCGTTTTCTAAGTGATTCCCAGAGCAAAACTTAAACATTAGGTAAAGTTAGGCGACCGCCTTGGGCCCCAATCGCAATGGCTGAAAACTGTATTATGTTGTAAGTGTTTCATATCAGTCGATATCGTTAATAATTATTGATATTTTTGATAAAATAAGGACCAGGAGAAAAAATATATTGCATTTAAACATTTTAATTCCTCTGACTGTAATCCTCTCAGTTATAAAGGCAGAAATGCCAACACAAATGTCAAGCAGGTTTTTATAAGCTGTCTTCTTGACAGAGCTCAGCAGAAGCATGTCTTTGGCTATACGATATGCCACTGCCTCCGTTACTTCTTTGTACCGTTTAAACGATTTGTCATAAGGCACTGATGCGGAGTACCTCGGTGTTGCAGCTGCAGATGTTGTTGGACGTTTACTGGCGAATACGGTTGTGCTCCAAAGGGTGAGCGCGGCTGAGGTGGTAAAACAAGTCTTGCATAATTTGCAATTATAAGTCTGACTACGGTCAGACTTATAAAATCCAAAAAACTACCATACTGGCGAGCTGATTTGTTTTCCTGTTTTATCAACAATTTCCTTGTGCGCTGCGGCACTCATTTTCCAGTTTCTGTTACTGAAGAATCCAACACGAGACAACGATATGGTGCAAACAAACATGATACTATAACATGATTGGCTGTTAGCGTGTCACTCCCTGCACTGCAGGGTTACAAGGGAGTGAGTGCTCATGCAACCTCTGGTTTCTTAAGACAATTTTTTATTGATATCGATTACGTGTCTATCGTGATACATACCGTTATCATTTTACCGCCCAGCCCTACTGTTCACTTTCAGAAGTTGTAGGGATGCTTTCTTCTCACAAAAAGAGTGTGAAGCATGTATGTAGTTGGTTATATCATTTTCAGTTTTTAAATATATTAAAATGTATTTTACACGCTTAAAGCATTATGGCATGATTGTATATCAAAAACTGCATTTTGCAATTTATTGCATATAACATTTTTCTTTAATATCTAGCAGTCCTTTATAATTTATAATTTAAAAAGGGACTGATCTGAAGTGTGCAAGTCATTTGACTGATTCAGACCAATAACTCACACTAAATTCAGGCTGATTTGGGAACTAATGTTTCAAAAGAATGGATCTGACAATCACTTCAATGAGAAAAAAAAAAGATAAACAAGAAGAAGTAAAAAGAAAAACAAGAAGAAAAAAAAACATCACAGTGCATGTTTGTTGTTGCATGCAACCATTGATGACAAAGTTATAAAAAAACAGTTTATTTATTACCTATATTTGGCTTTCACTCACAGAAAATGGTGTCTGACACAAACCTCACATGAGTAATAATCAGAGCCCCAACAAAGATATGATCAGACTACATCAATAGAGACAGAGTGCAAACGATCCGACAGACACCTGGTCTTCTGGGTGAAGCGTGACGAGCTCATTCAAAGCCTGACACTAATCACAATATGAAGAGGCATGACAGGAGGACACATGAGAATGGAAAGAGCTGTTTTAATGAGACTGCATGCGCTTAAAGGAGAGAAAATAATCGCTCACATCTGAGCAGCATGGACACTTATCACACCACTAAACAAAACCACAACACACAAAACACACTGAGCCAGAGGCCTGGATGTGCTAAACACTGAGAAATGACTCAGACAATCTTTACTTAGAAACACAGTATCTTTCCACTACAAATACAAAATTCAAAGGAGGCCGTGAGATGGAAAACGTAGTGCCTTGCTTACTTAGTTTCCTCATTTGGGAGTCATACTTCTTGTTCAATAATATCTTTTCTGTAATGTTTTGTATTTAATAATGCACTAATTTATATTTAGCAATAATTGTTTCCCCATTTAAAACAATGAACGTTCAATTAATGCAGTATTTCATGTTAAAAGAGAGACAAGGCCTCTATTATAACTTAAATTCTATAAACAAATTTTTGAAGGCATATTAGTGCCATCTGGTGGGAGTAAAAAAAATAAAAAAAAGATGTAATGCCATGGTGTTACCTAGCCTGACGTGGTCATACTCCCTATTCTAGTCAGAATAGGAGTCTGATACTGCTCCTTTGGGCTTTGATTATGGGGGCGTATTTAAACCGACACAGGAAAGACCTCAATTGGATAGACCTACAACCAATCAGAGCTAGAGTAAGTGACGTATGTTGAGCGACGCATAGCTGTCAACAGAACTCAACTGCACACATGCTGGAACTAGTAGAAGATGAGTGTAAACAAAATGTAAAATATTATTTGAAAGCTGGAACCGAACCCGGGAAGACAGACCCGACTGGACCCGATCGTCTTATATTCCACAATAAACTGCTCTTAAAAAGTCAATAAACAAATTGCGAAAAAAATATAACTTTTTGTCTTAGGCTACCTATATGACGGCCGTTGTCTCCCGTCCTTGTACCTGATTGTGATGTATAATATTCCTCTCTTGTTGTTCCAAGCATGCTTAATTCTCTCATCATTTCAGCTGTAAAAATCCACTTTATGTCATGGAGACAGATTTTGCAGATTTGCATTTTGACTCGAGTTAACTCACATAAGAACTTGCCCTTTTGGACTAATAATACGCACGAGCGAGAGAGAGAGCTAGCTCGTGTTTTTTTATTTTTCTAAACCTTATTTCCCAGCTCACACTTTTCTTATCCTAATTTTACAATTCGCAAGTTACACAAAACACACAAGCCGTGCTGACTCTGATCACGGCCAGGTGTTCTCCGAGTCCGATCGACTCGGGTATTACACACAATGTTAAACAGACCCGGGACCTGAAGTAATAGATTGGGACCCGACCCGGACCCAGCCGACCATTTAAAATATAAGCCCATACCGTATAACCGTATAAACCCGTACGGGTTCGCGTCCTCCATGAAGACCTCTACGGCAAAACATCTTTCCCATCGACAAATGCCTTGATCGCGGTCCTCTGTTCCTCTTTTAAAATAATGCGCTGTCGATATCTTCTGGAACAGACGCGATGGAGGAATCTACACATCTCAGTTCTTCAACCCAAGCGCTCTTTGATGACGTGGCTGATTACGTTTCTGGTGATAATCTGTCAATCATCGCCCTGACAATGTGATTGGTCCGAACAGTCTCTGTTCGGGCATAATAACCCCTCTACGGATCGAGTCCAGACCGAACTTCCCGACCTAAAAATGTTGTGGGCGGGGCTACGTTCGGCTGGCATCCAGGCTAGGTGTAACCATTAGATGCCTGTAATTTTTTATATAAAGAGGCTTGTAAAACTATAGTTGAGAGATCCAAATGTCTTCACTACCCAAAAAGGCCAATAAATCAGCCAAAACATGTCTGTTTCTGTGATTGCAGGTTAAGGAGTAGGTGTCAGGTTAGGCCAAAGAAAATATAATTAACCCGATCAAAGCCTATGCAATATCCTCACTAATGTAAAACAAACGAGCGTGAAAGTGGGTGTGTCTATACTGCACTCCTTCTTGCTGTATGATTTTTTTACTGTATTGTGGCTGAATTATTGATTTTGTCACACGTCACAAAAACGTACTGTGTTATTCACACTAGTTCATATGTGTGTGTTTGCGGTGTGTGTGTGTGTGTGTGTGTGTGTGTGTGTGTGTGTGTGTGTGTGTGTGTCTTTTTTGCACTCTTGAGGTTTTAGAGCTTCTGTTTTTTTTTCTGTATCTTTGTAAATGTGTTGTTGTTTTTTTCATGACCACTTTTCCTTTCCCATGGTTATCATTTGTAAAATGTAAAAAAAAAAAAAAAAAAAAAAAAAAAAAAAAAAGGAATAGTGACTGAAGAACCCCAGAGGGTTACACTAATTAAATAGTTGGTGCTTTATTTCATTTGAATACCAATGTTTTTATTTATAATAAAAATTTTATTGAATTATAAATCCAGAAATATAAAATCAGACAAAATGCCTTTTTTTAATTTAATGTTAAATGAATTCAATTGATTAGAAGCAGTTCTTTTTGATTATTAAAATGTATTTAAACCACTTAAATTGAAAACATGGAATTTCAAAGGGACCTAAAACAATCGTTTTAATAAATTGTTTCATGAATTCAATTAATTATACATGCTTTTTGACTACATTAAATTTAAGCATTAAAACGGACTCCAGAATAAGGGAATTTGGGGGAAAAAGTGGATTTCATAAAGCCCTAATGTGAGACTATTCATAACGCAGTAAATTCTAGGCAATCCCAGAATGCACTTCAACAAGCTCAGCCTCTGATGTTCTCAGTGGTTGGATCTGTAGTGCATTTACAATGTCAGTCTTTGAAAAATGGCTGTTATGATGTTGAAAATGTCACTTTAGATTTAAGAGTGCTTATATTTATGTAAGTTACCCAGAAGCAACAGACTGATATGGGAACATTCAAGTGCCTGCAATGGGAAAGGCTTTGAGGAGGATTCTGGGAATGGAAAATCGAGACACGGTGGGCAATGCAAGAGGGTCACGGCGGGTACTGAGAAAAGACACTAAAATAAACACAAGGGTCATCACTGTGGGACTGACTTAACCTGGGAGACACCATCAATTGCACGGCACTGTACACAAACACAAACACGCATATCACAACACCGACACGCAGATGTTAAACAGAACTGACATCTGTTTATTCATGCGTTTCCATATCAGGTAGCACTGCATTGTGGGTAAACATGGAGTTCAGAGCTGTGGTAGAAGTGTTAAACATAATGTGAACACGCATCATCTGCTAACACTTTACAATAGGTTAACAATGAAAAATACTTCTAAAGACTTTTTTATTCATCTTCGTTAATGTTACTAATACATTTTCAAAATTAAAAGTTGCATCTGTTATTATTATTTAACGGACCTGAGCCAACATAAGATGCACAGTTGTACTTTTATTAACTAATACTGAGTTAATAAAGTAACAGATTATGCGTCAGATTTGAACTCTTTCTTGTGTGGTGGACAAGAAACATGTCACGCCGGTTTCACACTGCACGCGTAAGCAGGGCGTAAGCGGTGCATATTTTTTTCAGCGCTCATGTTAACAGATGAGAGCATTCACACCGGCAGCAGAGGCAGCGCAGCGGCGCGTAGCAGGAGCGGAGCAGAAGCGTCAGTGCCGCGATCGTTTCGGCGCCGGGTCTATTTTTGACGCGCTACCCACGATGAATAAAAGCCACAGTACATTGTTCTGATCAAAATTAACCTGATTAACATGAAAAATAACACATTTAACCATGAAATAATTTAGTGAAGTGTTCCGTGTGTTTCTCAGTCACCATATGACATCCGGCGCTGTGGAGAAAAAAAGTTCTACACAAAAACCGAAGTCACTTCCCATGAGTGCGAAGCGCTTTGGGTGTACAGTAGTACATTTGAAAGCGCTATATAAATGCCTCATTCATTCATTCATTCACTGCCATAAGTTTTTGCCTGAACTACAAAACTAATTTTAAATAATGTATGCCAATTTAGCTTAAATTAAATATGAATTAAATTATGTATATATTATAACTATATGCTGGCATAAAAACAGAAACAATAAACAAAAGCATGTGGTGTCACAGGCAGTGTTCTTCAGAGTGCACCTGGAAAGACAGCAATGGACGACACTCGTCTCATCGTGGAGGTTGATAAGCACACAGTTCTCTATGATCCACACAATTTGCTTTATAAAGACTTGCAAGTGAAGGAAAAAGCATGGGAGGAAGTTGGTGAGCGGGAGCAGCTCGTGGTGCTAATGGTAAGTCATTTTAAAGTGTTTTTGACAATCTTTCGTTGTCTCACGAACGAACAACTAAATATGGATAGGTAAATAGACTATACACACATTAATATAGCACTCATACAGTACAGACATGTAGATAGACTACGATGTGCGTTATTTTGTCATTTTCAAAAAAAACTTTTTTTTAGATAATTTGCTCATTTAGCCTACAATATATCATTAAGAAGTTTCCTCTTAGTTATTACAGTCATTTATGAATTATCTTTAAGAGGTTTATGATGGGTTATGCATGTAAATGTGATGCCTATCCAATATTTCAAGACAATTTCCTGAAGTTTCTCTTTTTAGCAGTGTGCTTTTCATGGACATATAGTGCGATGGCCTTTCTTCTATCAAAAACTCGCACTAAACGAAATAAAATACATCAGAAACAAGTGAAATTAGCTTCATGATAAATCTTTGCTTTATTTCCATTTCAAATACATTATGAGAAATGCAAACTTATCCATTATAGAGTACTCTGTACACAACTGCGTGCGCGACAAACGCTGCCTGTGTGAAAGCAAAAAGTGTGCGCGCTGCTGCTGCTTTACACACGCGCTAACACACTATACGGGATAAAACAACCATTGCATCACGATCGCCATTGTTGTGTACACATCACCACGACAGTCAACGTCAAATGAATCGGCCTAACATTAACAAAGATTCATAAATGCATTTCTCTTGTTAGTTAATGTATTAACTAATATTAACTAATGGAACCTTATTTTAAAGAGCTACCGATCATCCCATTAAGACAAGTAAAATGAATATATAATGAGCAAAAACTGTCATTCCTTTGACACTGACAAACATGAAGCTTATTATTATTACTGAAGAGCTCTTGCCTTCTCACTGAATTACTGGAAATCTTCCATCGCACACGTCAAACACTCTTGGTGGACAAATTCAATCTCTCTCCACAGATCAGCTTCCCAGCACACACCCACACACTTACTCTTGACACACACAGGCCTACGTGTGCAAAGTCAGGAGAGAGACCGTGAGGGAGCCTGAGAAACGTACAGCACCAAGTCAAACAAAATGAAACGTCACATATACAGTGTCCCAGTAGAAGGACAACAATTAATATGTGGTGTGTGGCAATATAAGAATGATGCATTATATAATGTGTCCAGAGAGTAAATCACACAGCTGTATTGCTTTTGTAAAGCTACAATAATGATTAATCGATTACACAGATGGATCCAAACTAAATCCTATAATAACAAAATCTTATTAACCTCTTAACATCTGGGACCATTTTTAGGATTTCCACCTGGATTTGGCCAACCCAAATTGAAAAGCCTCCCATACACACATACTGTGGTCCAAGTTCAACATTTTTACAGGAAACCCTTTGAAGTTACATAAACACTGCCAAAAGTGATACACATGTAAGTAAAAGTAGGCACTTTTTAATGTTTTTTTTTATATATAATTTCATTTTTGAAAGTGTGTAACTCACAGGCTCTGTGTGTTCTAGCACCCTGCAGACAGTTTGGGCTGTTTCCAATAAATTTCAGAAAATAGTGGAAAAACTTCTTTTGTCTGTGTCATGTTGTATGCAAGATTTATTCAAATGGTCTGAAGGGAGGACCCTTTAAGTATTTGATGATTTTTAAGCCCAAAAAAGTGCATCCATCATCATAAAAAGTAATCCACACGCCACATTAGGTTACTTCAGTGAATTAGCATTAAGCTTTGTATCAGTAGAAACCCGGTAGTATAGGGCTGGGCGATATGGCCAAAATTTCATATCCCGATATAGCTCATTTGATATCCCGATAACGATATACATAACGATATAGCAATTTTTCTGTTAATTCAGTTTATGAATAGTCTATACAAAATTGCAATGTGGAAATGCAGTTTGAAATGATATACAAAACAAATAAAGGTAGTATGGACTACATTTTTATTTTATTTAGAACCTTTTTTTCAAGCAAGACAGTTGGTAAAGTTAACACCTGCCTAGAGATGTTAACCATGACCGTTTGACCGATGGCTGACCGTATCAACGTTAACCGATCAAAGTTGTCGGTTAAAATAAATAAAAAAGTGATCTCTAAATTAGGCTATTATACTGTGGACTAAACGCTACTACAGTTGGCCGTCTCATTCCAAAATCTTTTTGTGTGATTGAACATATCCCTCGCACTCAATTTTTCATAACTCGCCTGTTTGTACTTAATAAACCAATAAAAACATTTGGCGCGAGGTCACAGCGTTTGGGTTTGCGCGCTCACAGGGTTTCGCGCTGTGGGGGATTTAAAAAAGTGACGTGAGTGGAAGGGAGGCGGCAGTGTGTGAGAGAGAGCGCGAGAGAGAGACAGAGGGAGCACGGCTCGCGGCTGTTATTTCAAATAGCGCAGCATATTTTAAACTAATCGGTTAACCGGTTTCAACCGGCTAATGAGGCTCGGTGGTCGGTCAAGAAAATGTTTAGTTTTCGCCATCCCTACACCTGCCATTAAAATATTTAAATATATGGCTATGGTGTGCCACGCGTAAAACCCCGCTGCAGCGTCTGTGTCTGAAGTGTGTTTTGCGCGCTTATGCCACTATTCTGGCATAATTACTCGGAGAATTACACTGGTCTGAACCGCCTCTACTACCGTCTTCCTCCATGTGTGTTTGTATTGCAGCGTGCATGGGCATGCCGTGGCGTGGCGTGAGGTGCATCTTGACGTAAAATTCTGCCATAAACGCCTTATCGTGGCGTAAGCGATAGAGCCTTATATAAAACGATAGACATTTTCTATCGTCCAGACGATATATTTCGTCATATCGCCCAGCCCTACGGTAGTATATTCGAGTTATGGTACTTTTCCCCCCTCGTATCCCCCCCGAGATGAGAGAATTATGCATTTTATTTCTGGAAAAAAAAAATCTGATTTTTTTTTTTTTTTTAAATCTTCCGATGACAAAAAATTTCGTCATAAATATCGAACACTACAGCCAGAAGAGGGAACTATTTCCGAATGTTTTCATGGGGGTGGGATCTTACTCAAAGAATGTAAATGCGCACGCCTCGGTCTCTGGCATTCATAACGGAGCAAAGTGAGTATTTCAACTTTTCAATGAATTCGGGCGGTTCTGGTGCCGCGGTGTGATATAACCTGTAGCCATGGCTTTGGGAGTGGCCTTGTAGGGTAGCGAAGCAAGTGCATTCTGGGAATTGTTGTTTTTCATCCCCATGAGACAAAAATACATTTTCTGTCTTTTCTCAGTCTAGAAGGCACCAAATTCAAAAATAGCTACTACATTAATGACCCATGTTAAATAAAAAGCTTAAATGCTAAATCACTGAAGTAACCCTTTATTAGACATGTGCCGATTTTCGATAATCCGATTTATCACGATAATGAATATGCACGATATTGTTATCGTGGGCACTTTAAAATATCATAAATAATAATTTATAATTTTTTTTTATACCATGGTCTGGTAATACTCGATTCTGATTGGCTGGAAGGTGTGCAGTAAAACCGTTTAATGCATAGGTAGTTCCAGTCAGTTTGATTACAGTTCGAAATTAATCCGCCACTATAAACACTGGTAACCATAGTAACACAGCTTGCAAACAGAGTGACAGTGGCAGACTGCAGTATCAGCCACAGATACTTATACATATCTATGGCAACATTAAGTGACATGAGAGACATGACATGACACACAGAACCCAATGGCACATATGTCACTATGCGCAGATATGTATATGTATACATATCTATAACTATGCGCGTATTGGCACAACCGTGGCACATGCGGTCTTCATTGTTGTGTCACTGACATTATCGCGACAAACACTGACACTGACATGACACCGAGTTGCGGAACATCTGCAACAAATCTGCAAAAACTGTGCGTTTTTTACAGTCTATGATGGTCGTGACACCTACACTGACAGACTCGAGCACCTATATTATTATTTAATTTAATGCATTAAATGTAATGTGTCTTTATAGGTTGACGCGGGGTTTATTTCACAGTAGGCTACATGATGATGATTCGTTCAAATAAAGATTGCCTTGTCACTGCAGTGGTGCCTGTCATTCATAAATAATTTTAATAAATCCATTAAATAATCATTAAGTTATGTTGGATATGCTTAAGCAACGAGGGGATCTTCAGACTGACATAAAGAAGAGATTGCAACGCATCTCTTAAAAAACATCAGTTACAGCTTTAACTTGTTTTTAACCTAGAGGCAACCAACCTCCGCTTCGCGTCGGGCGGTTCTTCGCCTCTACGCCGTGCATTAAAATCCTTTAATGCATGGCTAGCCGTGGATTATCCCTTACTGATAAAGTTTTAAATATGGATATTTTTCTAACACAAACACATCACTTTGGCCTTTATTAACCCCCTGGAGTAATTTTTTTATTACTTTTATGATGGATATATGTACCTTTTTGCGCTTCAAAGTCTCAACCCCCATTCACTGCCATTATAAAGATCCAGGACGTTTTTATTTTAAATATATATCTCTGATTGTGTTTATCTGAAAGAATAATGTCATATACACCTAGGACAGCTTGAGTTTGAGTAAATCATAGGGTAATTTTCATTTTTGGGTGAACTAACCCATTAAAGTGGCATTCAAACTGACACTAGAGTATGGTTATGTACAGTCAGTCATCTAGAGTAAATTGACTAAAAAGCTCTGCTGCCTAATTAAATGCATTTTCTAGCCCGTCAACAACAGTTTTACATCTTTTTAAATTATTCAATTTGCCACAGAGCAAACGTTAAAACATCACAATGTGCCTTTGAATAATGTTCTGCCAGTGGGTCCTAGGGCGTTTTAAAATGAAAAAACCTGATTTAAGTTTTACAGCCAAACACAATGGCACCAGTGATGAAAAATAACAGCCCATTCCTTTTGCCTGATTAAAAATAAAAAAAGCAGATGAGAGTTCAAACTCATCAGCTGCAGCTCAACCCAATGTTCAATGCATAAATTAAGACATTGAGGTATATTAACCAAAAAGACAATTCAATTATTAATCACAATAATCTGTAGGTCAATTAATAACCAACAAATGTTCAAGGTCTACATTTAAAGAACAGAGCAGAGGTGCGTCAAATCACAAATGACCATGATGATAAATTGTCCAGGGTGTGAAATAAGCAGCACATTGTGCTGAAGTCCACACTTTCCTCAAAAGAAAAGCAGTATGGAAACTTAGTATCAGTGGCGCGGATGTGATTAACCAGCAGATATTGATATCAGGAGCTGGATAAAGATGGGCATTATTACGGCTCACATGGCCCTCGCATGCTGCTTTCTCTTCCAGAGACAGAAAAGGATCATGAGTAATCATCACCGTTTACTGGGCAATTGGATCGGGCTTTGGGAACTCAGAAACACAGGAAGGTGGGTCTCCAGCTTGAATTCAAGAGGAAAAGACAAAGGAAACACAGGCCATGCTGACCGACAGCTTAGGACACAGGATGCAAAGGGCCTGCTATTATCAATAAGTGTGTCTAGATGTGGTCCTGGCTAGGGCACACATAGGAGGAAGGAAGTAGAAGACAGGAGAGATGAGCACAGGGACTTTCTGACTTGACCCCGGGGTCACTAAACAGGATTTCATCAGCAGGGAGCGAACTTCCCGTTTCAGACAACAGGACTGTTGTACACCTCTCTTTATCACTTTTCCTTTTATTTCAGATCTACACAACCGCTTTTTTCACTCGTATTTAAAAATAATCACAGATCCTTCCCTCCCATATCCCAGTGTCTCCATGCTGCCATCCCCTCCTCCTCATTTTGCCATCGGTTTTCTTTACAGGACGTTTCAGGGTTCACTGACTATTTTAACCCATAATGGAGGCCGTTTGACACCTTCACACACAGATTCACTCAAACCCATTTTAAAAAGAGCTTTCTGAAAGCCTGAGGCGCTCAATGGCTCCAGCAGAAATGGGCTAATCGAACTTCCCAGCAGCTCTGCAGTGACTGCCTCAAGATTTAAAGGGACAAATCACACATCTTCACCAATCATACTAAACTAATCTGTTTATGGGATGTTATTAGAGATTGCAAATGAAAATGGTTTTAAACATACTGTTTATAAAGCATTAAAAGGTTTCATTACATGTCATACTAGAATCTTAATATATGCAATACAGTTACGAAAAACGGAACTATATTTGCAGTCTTATAAATAGAGATGGGTACCGAAAACCGGTACTAAACGGGCCCCGGGGCTAAATTTTGAAAGACCGTTGTATCGATAAGCTCTGACGTTATCGGTTCTGCTGTCGGTACTTTTGAAAATACACGTGACGAGAGAGAGAGAGAGCGAGAGCGAGCGAGAGAGAGAGAGAGACACAAACGACAGCCGAGGACAGAACTAAACATTCAAACATAGCCTGGTTACACTTTAGATCTGTGATAGTCTGATTTTATTTTAGATTTTGGCTTCCAAAGATTATAATAATAATATTTATGTCTAGCGCAACTTAATCCCTTTGCAGCACTGCCATTTCTCCCTTAAACTCAAACGTAATGACAGAATCAGCACGATCAGTGATTGTTGTAAAATTCAGTCTAGCTACTGTTGGTTGTGAGATGCGTTTAATAATAAAAAGAGCGATTAAAATCACAAAAATGTCCGCAAGAGATTGTTCCCAAGTCAGCGCGCGCGCTCTGAAACAGCCGCAACGAGACGAGCAAATTACACTTTCGGTTTCACACTCGCGTCTAAACGATCAAATGTACACAAACATCTATGTCAAGATGACCGGCTTGGAGAGTCTCTTAAACACAACACAGTTTGTGTCTAAAATGGACGTAGTTATTATGGATATAGTCAGGAGAAAATGTAATGCATCTGCCTATTATCAGTCGCCTATAGAGCTGCACATCTGTCTTAAAGAGGCAGCAGTGTAAATAAACATGCTGACGAATTACTGCGAATTAAACAACCAAATGCAAAGAGAAAATCACTCACAGCTCTTGAATGAATAAATTCAGCTTTAATAAGCATTAATTTAGGCTATTTATGATAAACCATGCAGTGTTATTTTACATTTGATTACTAGAATATATATATATATATATATATATATATATATATATATATATATATATATATATATTAGGGGTGTAACGGTTCACAAAATTCACGGTTCGGTTCGATACGATACACTGGTGTCACGGTTCGGTTCGGTACGGTTCGGTATGTTTTAGATACAGCAAAAAGAAAAAATTGGCAGAAATTACCTTGTTTTATTATTTTTTTATTAAAACTAACAAAGTATGATTTTTTGTTGTTGTATGATTTTACCCATCTTCTAGTTACAGGAATAAGACATTAGCTGTTTACATTAGCGTGTGCGGTGCGTGTTGCGTTGCGTGTGCGTTGCAGGAGCCCCACACCCTGTAGTGCTTTACATATGCTGTGTTTGCAGTCCGCAACTGATCCGCTGTTGCATATCACAAACACAGCATTTATTCATTATTTTTTATTTAAAATCCAAAAGTTTTTACTGAACATGCCTCGTCAGAATTCCAATTTTCTTTGTTTACTCTTTAATAGAAGTCAGGTTACGTAGCCTACTACATTTAAACAACATTTTATTAAATTCATTTATTCATATTTATATACTTTAGATTTAGCCCACACAAGTGGCAAAACATTTAAACATAGTTTATAGCCTTAAATCACAAACATTTTAAATTAGAAACTTACAATAGTCTATTCAAAAACAGCCGACTCTCGTCTTTTCTTTCGTTTTTACACACTTTTAAAAGAAATCCTGCAGGTCAAAAAGAACTTTGCTTTTCACCTCAAGGACGAGTGCTATCCATTATGGCACTTTTTTTTTTAACCTAAATGCCAGGTAAGGTGTCGTTTTGTTGCTTTACTTGAGAAAAAAAAAGCCATGTGTTGACTTTGAAACAAGAGTATATTTTAAATGAGATGCATCTGTGGTGAAATTACTAGATTTTCGCGTCAGTACATGTTTATTTTAATGCGAACAATGTTCTATCACTTTAATGCAGCAACGCAGCGCAGCAAAAAATAGACTCGGTACGAAAACGATCCGTGCACTGCTGCAGACGCAACGCTCCTGGAACAGACTGACGGACAGCACCCGCGTGCAGTTTGAAAGCTGTCATCCGTTAACATGGGTACGGAAAAAAAATACGCACCGCACACGCACTGCAGACGGAGTGTGTGTGAAACGGGCGTTAGGTCTCATGTCCGCGGCTATAAATGGACCACTCGCCGCGGTGATGTATTTTGCCATTTGAATAAGTTGGAAATGTCTGTCTAAATGCTGCGGGGATAGTTTGTGGGATCGTTTGTGGCTGTTTCTCCTTTTTATCGTCTTGTTGTCGGCGTAAAGACAACAAGATCGTCTTGTTGTCGGCTTTGATTGACATGACATGAATTATTCCCGCTGCTGTACCATCAGCAAATGCGACATACCGTTGTTTTTTAATCCATTAATCTTGCCAACACCATCATAGCTTACCAAGAATCCAAAGTTCACCCAAACACCAGACCTGTTGGTTATTGGAGGATCTTCTATTTTTGGTTTGTTAAACGCAATTGCCATTTTGCCACGAGCATTCAGCGCGTAGCCTACTGAGTAAGCGAGCACCTGACTGAGCAGCCTAAAACATATTTGGTGTTTTTTTTTTCTTTCACTTCGGTGGTGTCAGGGGCATTGCCTGTTATGTCGTTTTGGTTATTGGGCTACCTTGTTGAACGCATATTATTATATTTCACACACTTTTTTATTTTCCAAATCTAATTAATTAGTCCAAGAACCGTTCGGTACATAATGCGTACCGCGTACCGAACCAAAAGCCTCGTACCGAACGGTTCAATACGAATAAGCGTATCGTTACACCCCTAATATATATATATATATAAATCTCAAAAAGTACCGATCAGAATACCGTTAAAGTACCGGACCGATAAGCAGTATCGATAAGAGTAGTAATACCGTTAAAACCTTAACGATACCCATCCCTACTTATAAAGCTGAACAACATCTCTGGGTGCCTTATATTTTACCATAATTTAAAGGGGTCATGAATTGAGAAATCAAATTTTCCTTGAGCTTTTGACATGTAAGAGAATCATGATCATATGAATCATTTAAGAATATCCTGCAACTCCCTTGTTAGTCCAAAAACAGCTTTTATTACCAAAACCAGAGAACGACTTGTGTGGAAGGTGCTTGTAGATAAGAAGAGGAACCTCCTTTGTAGAGGAACATCAATGCCGCCTACATCATCACGATTTTGGCCACGCCTACTGGCGTGTTAGTGAGACGACAAGGAGAGAAGAGAGATACAGGATCACTGGACTACAAATAACATTACCTTCCAAAGGATCCTAATGCTAATGTTATTTATTTTCAACAATGTGAATGTCTCAGTTGAGCATTATTTATTTGTATTTGGTATTTTTCACTGTGATTCTTTGGTAAATCAGTCGTAATTTAATGAAAGAACATCACCTGCAGCTCAACCTGGCAAAGACAGAGCTTCTCGTCTTCCCTACTAATCTGACTCTAACCCACGACTTCACCATCCAGCTTGGTACATCTTTGATTATCCCTTTAGAGTCGGTAAGAAATCTTGGAGTAATCGATGACCAGCTGTCCTTCAAAGACCACATTTTTGACCGCAGGTTTGCTCAGATCAGACTGTTCCTAGCTCATCATCCACATCCTGGTCATTTCTAGGCTTTTGTATACTGTCTCACAGCAGCCAATCAAAGCAGTGGGTGTTTACACCGTCTCACAGAAGACACGCCCCATCAAACAGAGCGTTCAAATCAGAGGGCTAAAATCAGGGTAGAAAAATGCCTTTTTTTTCTAAATTATGACAATTTTTGATGTAAAAAATCACTTAAATAATAAATGAATCCAGTTCATGACCCTTTTAAAGATGAAGTGTAAAAAATAATGTGTGCCACTAGCATCACTAAATGAAATTGCAGAAATAATGATTGTTTCACAAAAGACTGGTCAAGCCGAGGAGAGGAAAACAGGTCTGACTATCTGTTTCAGACATGAAGAGCTGCTCATGTTGTCTGAGGAAATGCATGTAAGTACACTTTGTGCGATACTCAAGTGGGGTTTGAGTCCAAACCAGGTTAAGACACAGCCATCATGGCTTTAGATGGTGACTCAAGCCCAGAGTTTACCATGTGACAGAAGGTGAGGACAGCCACACAATGGCTGTGAGAATGAGAACAAGCCGCTTGATAGCACTCCCCAGGGTTTAGCCAAGCACACTAATCGAAAATGCAAATGCAAACACAGAGACAAAGTCATTGACATTTTAAAATGTACTTGACTCCCTTCTCTCTTTGGCAGCTGTAACTACAAAAACCGTTGCCTTATCAAATATTCAGCAGGTCAATAGGTGTGTGTGCGCGTGTGCGTGTGCGTTAGGCATGACCACTAAGTAATGATATATTTATAAACTTTATAAAAAAGCGGCAGGCGTGCAAATAAGACTTTTTATTAAGTATACAGAACGCCACATTAAGCCTTTTCAAGTAATTCGGTCATTTAGTTTTTTGAGTAGAAAATTAGCTTTGAACTCAATAAGAAAAACACATTGATCATGCCTCTTGTACAGTAGAAAATACAGAGCAGACTCCCCAGACTAATGTTTAATCTTAAATTGAGCTTGGTCTGGTGTAGAGTGCGGATCGGGCCGCATTTTTCTGTCCGAGCCCGGCCTACGTCCGACAGAGCAGTAACCGAACCCGACCCGAGCCCGACAGGCATTAAGATATTTATGTCCGAGCCCAACCCGAGCCCGACAGTTAAAATCATTTTTTTTCCCTCATATAATGAGACATGTAGCTACGTTTGTTTGTGCAGAAAGCCCGCTTTTATTAAGCAACTGTAGGAAGGCATGTTTACAGACGAGCGCATCAGCTCGCGCATGGGACATCAAACTTTACACAGTGCCCAATCAAACAGCCAACTGAAATTAAATGTTTAATTAAAAAAATTTAAAAAAAAAAAAAAAAAAGTTCTACTAAAAATGGCCCAAACTAACAGAACAAAACATTAACGTAACACAACTGAAATGCTTATTGAAATGAAAGTCATACTTGCATACTAACTTGTTTCACCCCTAATGCAAAAACACACCGTCGAGTACAACCAGGCTATGAAGGTACACAAGGAGAAGATACTAGCAGCTGGTGATTTGCGGCCCGGATGTAAACAAATGACCGTAGTTTATTTACATCTAGCAGTGGATTATCCTGCTTATACCATGGTCATTTACCAGCATAGATAACTTCAAGCTGTTATTGATGTTCGCAGTGCAATAATTGAATGGAAAGGTAAAATTGACGGTTATTTTTTTTAAATTTGAGTTACAGCTCGTTAGATATAGCATTCTGCTCGCTTTGAATCAGACACAGAGATAAAGTAGTGTGTAAGATTACATTAATTTAAAAGAATGAATTATAGCATTTATTTTAAATAATTATAGAGAGAGAGAGACAAAGAAAGAGAGAGAGAGAGAGAGAGAGAGAGAGAGAGAGAGAGAGAGAGAGAGAGAGAGAGATTTGTACCTGCATCTGTTAAGCGTCACTCTTAACACTCTTAACTCCTGAATGCTTGTGTGTGCACAATGCGTGCGATCGCCGCTCTGTGAGCGAGTAAGTGACGTGTGTGTGTGTGTGTGTGTGTGTGTGTGTGTGTGTGTGTGTGTGTGTGTGTGTGTGTGTGTGAGCTTCAATGAAAATGAGCATTAGAACGGTGATTCCACTGACTTGGGACAACCTCCGCTTCGCGTCGGGCGGTTATTCGCCTCTACGCCGTGCATTAAAATCCTTTAATGCATGGCTAGCCGTGGATTATCCCTTACTTATTGCACACCTTCCAGCCAATCAGATTTGAGTATTCAGACAGACAATGGCATATATTCCTATAGTTATATAGTAAAACGTTAAGGAGTTGTTATACTTTTACTTGAGAGATTTCCAGGGAAAACACAACTTGTACTAAGGCTACTTTTTTACTTTGCTTACATTTGACTCGTGCTGTGTGACTGATGTTGCTGCCACCTTTTACATCAATGACAGTAGCTCACTGGAAAAGGACGGAAACTTCCCTTCATTTAATGTCTTAATGGATGGAAAATTCCCTTCATTTTGTTTGCACTAATAAAAGCTGCACCCTGCCAGTGCAATCACCAATAAAACTTTGCTCCATATATATCGTCATAAATATAATTAGAAATATTCTTGAAATAATGTGATATTTTATTCCCAAGTTGTTATTTGTTATTAACCTTTTAATTAGGCTAGTCCCGGACAAGCGATAATTTCAAGCCCTGATATATTTGTAGCACATCTCAGCATTTATGCATGCAGGCATGGATAGTTTTAGAAAGAACAGCAGATTCAATTGATCTGAAATAACAGTTATAAAGACATTAAAACACTTTTGCCGTGTCATTTCTGAATCCAGTTTACAATGAAAGCTTTGCTGTAAGACTGCCATGACAAAAAGCACCAATCCAGCTGTTTTATCTCACCAGAGAACAGTTTCATTTAATGTCTGAAAGGCTTTTATTGAACCTGGTGACCGCTGCCGAACTAAGTGTTAATAAAAGATGCACCTCTATAAAAACGCTCCTCTTCATTTGTGTCTCAGAGCTGCTGTAAACAGTTGTAAACCGATGACAACATGCAGTTGCTGTTTTATCATGGGCTAACTTTGACTTGGGCCAACTCAAACACCCTCAGAACAATTTTTGTAAGAATCTACTGAAGCGCAACTGAATTAAACTAGGGCGTTCATTTGGTGAGACATTTCTGCGTAAATGATTTCTAATAGAAAGGTGGCATGCAAATGCTGTGATCATTTTGTGGGGCCAGAGCAGTTCAGAACGCGAGCGCAAGGCTACACACGCGAATCAAGTCGGTTGTGTTTAGAAAAGCCTGACAGGTCGGCTACTCATCTGGAAGCACTTTTGATCAGGTTCTCTTGTGGTTTAGGCTTGGATAAATGAAACCAGTTCTGGACTGGAATAAATGAGATAGCAATCTGAGCAATATTCAGCCCAAACACACATGAATTCTCAAAAAACCACAGCAGAATACACACGGGACATGCAGAGTTTGGACACCAAAGCAAGCATACACACACACGGCAGGAAGACCTCAGTTTCATCCATCTATAATAAAACAGCAAAAAGAAACAAAAACCATCAGGTCAAAATGGCAGAGTAACACGAGACGCACTGTCCACATTCAAATCTCCTTTATGGTTTCTGCTTTTCTGCTTTTACTTCTCTCCACTCATCCAACGACCTTACATGGCTCAACCTTAAGGATTTTTTTATGAAGTACATATAAGTATTGCAATTTTACAGTAAAATAATAACAATAGTGTTCCTAAAGTTATCAACAAAATAATATATTGCTTTTTAATAAAAGCCACAGTAAAATCATAATTCATTACTGTTTTACTGAATTGTTTAAAAATAGTAGGAATGTGGCTTATGAAAGTAAAGTACTAAAGTTAAACTACACTATAAAAATAAATCCATAAAATAACTGAAAAATCACTGGCAGGTTATTACTTATTATGATAATTTGAGTGTATTTAAAAAACACACACATTTTTACTTCAACACTAGAAAACTAATTGGTGTGTGATTTACTTTAAAACTTTAATTTGGTAGTGAATTTCACAAATTACAAAGAAAAGTCAAGTAACACTGAATTAAACATGAATTTTTAAAGTAGAAATAAATAGTATTTTCTTGTAAAATATACTCTAATAATCTCAGTAGTTTCAGACAGTTCAGGCAGTAACAGAAAACAGCAAATATTAAAAGATATTGAGTATAAGAATCCATATCAGTATCAATTAAAAAGGAGAATTTCATAACGATTAGTTTGCGTTTACACAGCTGACATGTTTATCTGTTTTAGTTTATCAGAAGGAATAGACACTGCCTTTCTACACTTTTACAGTACTTAGATGTTCATTCATCGTTCGTTACTTTCGATCGCTCTCATGCTGGCACAGCCGTCAGCGTTTTTGCCTCAGTAAACACAGCTTAATTAAAGGGGGGAGTTTCAGTCAATCTCATGTCAATCTTGAGTACCTATAGAGTAGCATTGCATCCTTCATATCTCCAAAAAGTCTTTAGTTTTATTATATTTATAAAAGAAATATGGGCTGTACCGAGTCTTTCCGGAAAAAAACGAGCAGATGGAGGCGTATCGTGTGGGCGGAGCTAAAGAATGACGAGCACGCAGCTATTGCATTAGAGCATCTGAAAGCTGTGACATCCTCAAGCGTAGAAAAGAAAACGCTACCCTAATAAACCATGGCTATCAATCAGATTCAACTGTTATCAATCAGCCTGTTTCCAAAGCACGATCGTTGGGACAGCTCCGTCAAAAACACACTTCTTTGGTAACATTGTTGATTTTGTGAAGTCCTGTGACAGCAGTGACCGTGGAGATCCACTTTTGCGACGCGACTGAAGCGATGTTGCGCCGCTTCTCGTCATTTCTACGTTCAAATCGGTTTAAATGCAGCGCTGCCTTCCCAGAATGCTGTGCTGAAGCATTGAAGTCGCTCGACGTCACCCATAGGAATAAAGTGGAGCGCGGCGCGACAGAAGTGTTCACGGGCGACTGGATCTGCAGCTGAGCGAGTGTTTATGGGCGTGCATTTCCTCTCTCGCTCTGGTCACGTGTGCGCACCCTACCGGGAGAAGAGCCCGTACGGCCCATACAAGGACCTTCCGACCATCAAGCAGACCCATACTCGGAAAAAACTTTTTGACACAGACAAAATTTCAAAAACTAATGTTGGACGTTTGATGGAGTATTTCTATGTTTAGGATGGGAATCCAAGTCTTTAACAGTGTAAAAAGCTCAGTATGCATGAAACAGCATTTCACCCCCCCCTTTAAGATCTCTGCCTGTCCTGACATGCGCCAAATGCGCTAGATCCCACGGCAACGTCTGCAATGACCCGCCCTGGACCAGAATAACCCGTACCTGTGTGTACCTGTCCTCCTGCATATCCCTGACACACCGAGAGAGAGCTTTCCCTCCGCTGCTGTCAGATCACGACAGTCCAGGTCCATCATAGCTCAAAGAAAAATTGCATGTTTACAGGCCACGCTTTAACAGAGCTTAGCAAGAGGCCGAGAGAGAGAGAGAGAGAGAGAGAGAGAGAGAGAGAGAGAGAGAGAGAGAGAGAGAGAGAGAGAGAGAGAGAGAGAGAGAGAGAAATCCAGCTCACGTGAGTCTAAAACTTGGCAGACGAAAGCACATAGTTCAAGTTCAATGCACTGTGAGTGCTGAAAGCTGTGTGCTGTGGTGGCTTTATTGATGTTTTTTTTCTTCTTGGGCTGAATACGGCTGTTGATAACAGATCCAGCTCAAAACACTATAAACCAAAATGCAGAAAAGAACTTTGCGAGATAAGTTGTACATTACATTTAATCCTTTAAAACGTAGAGGTTTGCTCAACTCCCTATCCTATAGGGGTGTGACGAGATTGAGTTGAAAAGCTGTCTCGCCTCATATCTGATGGAGTGTGAGAGGATGCTACGTTTACATTACAACTCCACTCTAGTTTTGAGAAATAAATATTATTTTTATAGAAATAAAAACAATTTAATTCAGGTGGATAATCATAACAGTCGCTTCAATTCCATCAGCTCATCTAGAACGAGCTGTTCGAGTCTTGCACAGCACTGATCACATGACAAGACGATGAGCATGCGTTACGAGTGTGTGTTATATGTTAGTAAAGCACTCACACTGAGCGTCTTTTGAGTGTGTGCTACATGTTAGTGGACAGACCCTGGCGGAGGATTCGTTGCGCAGCAGAAGCGGCAGAATTACATTTGTTAAATGCACGTTCAGCCCCATTAACACAGTACACATGATCGTGAAATTTAAAGTGAACGTAAAAGGGAACACACATTCAAACGTGATTTCAATAAGTTACCGCTGTTTGAAAGCAACTCCTTTGGGGCATGCGAATATCTCTCAATATGACAACTATTTAAATGCAAACATCTCTTAGCTCTGTATATGTCGGATTGAAGAAAATTGGTCTCTATTTGCATTTTGAATATTGAGTACGTTGATTATGGTTATTGTTTGCACTTAGTAGTACGATCAATTTGTGGGAAGGAGTTAAGTCAGGAGGTCAAAAGAAGCTCATGTGCAGAATTGTCTGAAAGACGATCATACAGGAGAGAAGCCAGTCAGTTGAGTTTTTGGCAAAACCTTTACAGTGCTTGAGTATTGTTGTCTTTTACTGTATGATAATTAGAGGTCGACCGATTCATCGGATTTGCCGATGAATCGGCACCAATAGCTGATTGGAGGAACAATCGGTTATCGGCAAAAATCAATACCGATAGTTTTTACGGTTTGCGTTCGTTGTGGGAGCGGCTGAGAAGGCTGCTGTCATTACACAGTAGCCTACGAGAGCTCTGAGAAGGGTCTGCTGGCATTATATAGCTCGAGAGCAACCTCTAGAGGCCAAATGAAAAACTATCACTGTTTACATTAACACGTGAGGACACGCGAGGCTGCGCGCTTCACAGCACATGCTGCACGGGAGCCCGCTGACACATCTGATGCGCGTTTAAAACACCAACAGAGAAATGGTATGAATACAGAACACTTCAGTACATGTTGCCAAATCATTATAAAGTAATTGACTTGTTGACTAGATGCTTTAGCAGGGGAAGAACAGCAGTATATGTACTTTGTCGTCGAGGCTGACAGGACGCTAATATTAGCAGCAACAGTTACCTCCTCAAGCATGTAAAACGATGTTACTGAGAAACTTTTTTTGATGTGAGAAACTGTATAATGCACCCAACAGAAATAAAAACGCATTAGACGTCAATACATATGTTGTTATTTTGATAAGAAACCCGTCGTGTTCTAAAAAAGCGAACTGTTTGGATTTATATGAAATGATAACACTTAATATAATACAATAATATTCAATTTGTAACATTAAGTAAGGTTAATAAATGCTGTAGAAGTGTTATTCATTGTTAGTTTTATCTGTTAACCTTTTGTATGCACTATGAACTAACATGAATGATTAAGGTAGAATTGTATTGCTCGAATATTAATACATGCTGTAAAATGTGCATTACATAATGCATTTAGTTCATGTAAGCTAGCTAAATAAATACATTGTTAACAAAGTGGATTTGCAGTCTTCTACCTGACATTTACATACATGTTTCTAGGTTATAGCTAAAGAAACATTTATTTGTAATATTTTAATGTTTTAGTTATTTTCTGTAGAATTTTTTTTCTGTTAGAACTCATTTTAATATTTTCATATTTACATATGAAATTTAACACATATTCATGGTTCAGTACTTTTTAAAATTTCTTGTAATAAAGTTCAGCACTGCTTTTTTACCTGTTATTTTATGTATTATTATTATATTTTAATCTAGTATCTTTTAAAAAACTATCGGTCGATTAATCGGTTATCGGCAAGCAAGGTCCAACCTAGCTATCGGTATCGGTAAAATCCACTATCGGTCGACCTCTAATGATAATTCATACATTCGTTACAAGTTGATTAGTTAAAACATTTTAAATGCACCAGCAAACTATTTTTCTAGTCATGCATTTCATCATTGAAGATTTCTTAAAAATACTATGCACAAATTGTCTCGCCTCGTTACACCCCTACTATCCTATGTAGAGCATCACTAATAATGTGAAAAGAGCATGTTGGATTCATTAAGTGATGTTGACAGAGCATTTAAATCAGACTGAGTGTCTGTGAAATTGTTTTTGTCATCACACTGATTGATCCTTCACGATCCGTCTATATCTCCTGAGGTCTGAAATTCGCAAATCTAATCAAGTCCAATTTAACAGCCCGAGTGTCTCGCGAAAAGCACAATTAACACCGTCTCCCGCTAATGTGCTGTTCCGAGCGCTCAAGCAGCAAGACCCAGTTTTATAGGGACACACAATGAGGCATTCTGGGTTCGAATCAGATACTCATGAGGGCGGTGTAATCCTGTTGTGTCTGCAAGGGTTAAGCCTGTCTGAATTTGGGGTGGTCCTGTGGTCTTAGACACTTAAAACCACAGTGTGTGAGCCGTTTAAGTATGTGAGTCATGTGAGGACAGTGTAATCGCAGGCAGGAAGAGCAGTGTGACACAATAACCTGTTTTTTGTGAGGATTTGTGACAGAGTTGCTGCCGTGTGCGTGCGTAATCAATCTGAACAGCATTCAGAGAGGAACAGATTTACTGAGAAAGAGAAATAGGTTTAGAGCCCTTACGGATGCTGAAAATGGGACTGTTTATGCACAAAAAATACTCCATCCAGCGCCCAGGGTCCAAAATTAACAGTAGCCAAGAGCCAAAAAACACCAGTAAAAAGAAAACGGTTTAAACACAGTGGCCAACAGGCAGGTACATTTATGAGGAACTGCAACATAATACTAGCCTGGTTCTGCCCTCCTATGTACTTCCGCTCAACTTTCATTTTCCTTCAGTACTACGTCTAGGACTGCGTTGTATTCTTAGGTTTCCTCCGAACAAATTTTTAGCGGTCCAATCAGCGAACAGAGGGAGTGGCTAAGAACGATGATGTTGATGTCGAGCGCTAGTTTGAGATGTAGTTCAGTAATGGCGGCGGAGAAAGATGCGAACGAAACCATTCATTGCATTGTGGCACCGCTGCCGAACATCCAGAAGTTAAAGCCGGAGCAATAACAGTCTTTGCTGGGGTTTGTTGGTGGCCATGATGTTGTGGCCCTCCAACAGGGTAAATTCGGGAAAAGTTTGATTTTCCAGATCGCTTCGTTAGTGATGAAGGAGTTGGCTGAAGCTATTCAGACGGTAACTGTTTCTCGTGGGGTCGGAAGGTATCGGCATCATTTAAGTTACAGAGACTGGTCAGTTATTTTATTGCCGTCCGTCTCTCACCACCTGCGTAAAAATCCCCGGCCGAGTTACCGACTGCTTTTGACAAACGCAAGGTCGTGTTGATGTAACAGCTGTCCGAATCCACATCTCTGAGTTTTCAACGATATATCACTTCAAAATTCACTGTTTGTAATCATTTTTGACCACTGCAGAACACCGTACGGTTGCTTTGCTGTTATTAGGATGCATTTCCAGACTTGTATTTCCTTAAAACGCTGGCAAGTATTTAGAAGAGCAATATATTTAATCACCGCTCAAACAAATTAAAATAAAAGCACTTAAACATTTGATTTGGTCCGTTATTTATAGCAGCATTTATTACCATACCAAGCATATGACATTTTATTTACAGCATACAATGATGTTACGGACCACGTGAGCGCCGCATTCCCGATCACAAAACTCTCCTCTCCACCGTGCCGTGAATAAATCACAATCCGAATGCACGAGTTTTAGGTTTTATCCTATAGTTTTATTACTGAGGTGGCATGCACATGTGCACTTTTATTTTGTCGGATTTCCATGAGTGAAACTGGCGAAGGGCGCATGACGTACGTCACGACCAAACGTTAGCGATTGGTTATGGCAGATCCAGAGTGGCTCAGGGCAGATCCAATAGTTTTAAACCTCAACAGGGTGCCCGCCTTCGCCGAAATAAACCCTTGTCAATGGAGAGTGGCCAGACTCTATGTACGAATGAAATGTACGAGAGTCTGGTAAAACCAGGCTAACATAATACAAGGCTGAAATCGAAAGGTTAGAGTCTGTCCCTCTCTGCTGTAAGCAAGGCAAGCGATTCAAATGTTTGCATGTCTGTCAAATAAAGAAAATCTTCAGCATGATTTGTGCATCATTTCTTAAAAAACAGGATTATTAGTTGCAACAAGCCACAAAATATTACACTGGGTTCAGCCTTCTGGGTCCTTTTATTGGGTTATTTTTAATATTTTTACCCAGTGCTGGGAAGTTTTTCTGTAAGTCTGGGCCATTTTTACTGTCAATACATATGATGAATCCCCTCACATGCCTACCCAGCGCTGGGTTTTGTGTAGCCAGACCTTCAGACTGATGGATGAAGGTCTGGCAGCTTTCATTGGTCAAGAACCGCCCAAGAGGACGTTGGACTGACATTTAACGCGACCAATTACAGTGTGCTTTGTTCCTCTGTGTCATGTTTAGTGGTGTGAAAAGTGGATCTCCCTGCAATAACAGACCGTAGCGCATCTATAAATTATTCATTCAAGAGCGTTGTGCAAGTTTACTGCAACAATGGGGCCAGTGTTTAGTTGATCCTGGTAAGCGCTCATTGTCACAGTTGTAAACACAGCGGCGTTCTTCTTCCATGAGGGAGTTTGACGTCAGGCCATTTGTTTCCAGGCGGACCGTTAAAGAACTACATCCTGTAGAATTCAACCAATCAATCACTTCAATCTCCTAAAGTGTTTCCAGATAAGTGTGTCATATGCAGGCTGAGACTAGAGTAACCCAATGTAGGGTAGTCTGTGCCAAAACAGTTAAAACTAGATACATTTGTCAAGGGACATTTCTGAAACGTCCTGAGGGGAACATCGTAAAGTTAAAGTTTGTTTTTAAATTGTATTCCTATCAAAATCATTACTGTATGAATAGGAAAATGTCTGTAGTCTTACATTTTGCCTTTTTTTTGCTTATGCGTATGTCACGGCTAAAATCAGCTTGAAACGCTAGCCTTCCACGAACACAGCACCGGATGTACACTCACAGCAAAAAAAATACACATCGATGCAACCATGAAAGCTTCACGGCGGTCAAACGAATGCACGACCAGGGCTAAATCACGACATCGCTGACATATGTAACAAAGTTGCCGTTCGCGCCACTGACTAGCGCTGTTGATCTAGCATCCAAGCGTCGCAGCTGTGGTTGCGCTATACGTTTGACGCGTTTAAAGTTAAATATCTAACAGACGAGATGGCACAAGGTAAAGCTGTTTTTAATACAACTTTTCAAAAATTAATTAATATAAGATTGTCCTTTAATGAACTGGAACAGCCTGATAGCAGTTGTTTTCTTCCCACAGATTCCCATTGGCTGCTATTGCTGCTGTTGTCACGTCCTGACACTTTACTAAATGTTTTTTATTATTGTAAAAGACTGCCGTTATATAATATATAAACAGACATTTTAGAGTGCATTTATTATTATTTAAAATGTAAAATCTTTACTATCAGGTTGACTGACCCAACACTGACAAAAAAACAAACCAATGTATAAAACCCAACAAGTGGGTTGCATTTTTTTTTACATATTATTCTATTTTTGACACGAATAGAGATGTGAAATAGCTTATATATTATACACAATGAACTGCAATGTTCGAAACTAAAAAAAAAATGGAACAAAAGAGCAACAAAAACAAAGATTTTAAAAAGGTTTATAGCCGGTAAGGAATATTTAAGGCTGATAAATTCTGTCAATTCACTCTCACCATTGGCTGGTGTGGCAAAAAGTTCATTTTGTACTGTAAATATCACATTTCCAGTCCACACGCTTGTGTTTGATACCAAAGTTAATATTTATGCTAAACCATAATGGTCTAAGTTCAACAAATACACAGCTGAAAAAAGCCACTCTCATGTCACACGGAGTCTCAAAACAAAGGGGCCATTTTTCTCTCGCTTAAAGCCAAAATGCAAAACATCACATTAGAATGTGGAGCTCACAGCATCAACCAGCAGCGCTAAACATGAACTACCTGAGCACAGGCTGTGCAAACCTATAAAACCCTTCATTCTCCATGCCTGATATTTCAGACCTCACTTTTCATATTTGGCCAAATCGCTTAAAAGGTCTTCAGTTTCACACATGCAGACTGGACTTTGGTTTAATCATTGAAGGACTAGTGGTAACAGGGTCACCATAAGGACTTGTACCTCTCCAGCAGTCTCCATAACAACACAACCTTCGCCCTCTTTCCTCATTTTCAGGGCTGGCGCAAGATACTTCAGGCATGGACTGTTGCAGCACATGTCGAAATCTGTGTGTTGGTCATGAGTTAATCTTCAACGCAATGCAGGGAATTCTCATTTCACTGTGTGTGTGTGTGTGTGTGTGTGTGTGTGTGTGTGTGTGTGTGTGTGTGTGTGTGTGTGTGTGTGTGTGTGTGTGTGTGTGTGTGTGTGTGTTATCTGGGCCAAATCAGATCATAAGCAATCAACCTGAACCGCGATACATACATCCAGCGATTTCCACCACTGTTATGAGCTCTAAGTAAGGAGTCCAACATGACACATTAAAAAGCAAAGTACACGGCGTCTCTGAGCTTCAGCAGGTGCGGGAGCACAAGCGTGATTTTAGCATGAATAGGGGAAAATAGGCCACAGTCTGTCTATGCCTGGCCAACTGCCTGTGGCAAAGGATCGTGTCTGTCCTCCGTCAATCTCTTTTCTCCTCTCCCCTGCCCTAAAAAGAGCTCGCAGCACATCTACAGCCTCAGCGCTAATCATTTTAGATAAAGCACAACCATAAAACCAAATCTGATTTCTAGAAAAAATACATTTAACCCATGCCGACCGCCGATGGCCCAAAACCATTAATGAAGTATGAACTAAACAAAAACAGACATTTCCACAGGGTTAATAATGTGAAATCACATGCCTCAACTCAAGCACAGGCATTGAAATATTATAATATACAACAGAAAATATAGCTATAAATATTTTTATTGTACAATATAATATTAGTGCTACTAAATCTGAGATAAATAGAAATATGAGAACTTATATTATCTGCCTAATCAGTAGAGGTGTTGAAATTAATTGTCGCAATGCGGACGATTATGCATTGATGCAGTGACAGACAATAATCGATTATAACCTACTGACATCATTCGTCACATACACGCTTGTGTGTGCATGCAAGGCTGCACGTTTGCGTGCGAGTGTGTTCGTGCATGCGAGTGTGATATTGTAACTTAAGTACACTAAACTTGTAACTTAAGTACACTACAGTTTCATGCGCTTTTAGTATTTATTTAGGGCTGGATTTCGATTCAAATTTTAAGAAGAATCGATTCGATTCCGATTCTCAAGATCTTGAATCGGTTATCATTATTCGATCTGATCCGATCTTTGAGATTTAGAGAAGTGTTTTTAAAGAAAGCATTTTTTCCAGCTGTTACCTGAATATTGCAGGACTGTAGTTATGCAACTTATTGATACTATAATTTTAGACATTCAACTGCAAATTATTGGAGAATGGATGGTTGTAAAGAACAATCCCCCTTCCAGAGTGCTCTAGTCAGCGAACGTGCACTGTGGAGAGGGCGCGCGCTGTCATGACAAGGCAGCCATTACAACTTCCTTGGCAGTAAGTGCGCGCTGCAGTGAGAATGGCTGTGACGTAAGCCGCGTTTTTGACATATCCAACAGCCCGAGTTCACTCGTCTACCTTACTCTAGTATTCCCTGTCCGCCGCGGTAACGAGAGAAGAGGAAGAGTGAGGAAAACTCGGTCTGTCCACGGCGCTTCTTCAGCATGGCGGCGGCGCTATAGTGACGAGAGCTTCGGCTTGAGTTTGTTTATCTACACGAGTATTCTCTGTTGGCGATGCTTCGTCAGCACGGTGGTAGTGGTATAGTGACGAGAGCTTCGGCTTGAGTTGGTTTACCTACTCTAGTATTCTCTGTCCGCAGTGGTAACGAGAGAAGAGGAAGAGTGAGGAAAACTCCGTCTGTCCACAGCGCTTCTTCAGCACGACGGCGGCGGTATAGTGACGAGAGCTTCGGCTTGAGTTTGTTTATCTACTCTAGTATTCTCTGTTGGCGATGCTTCTTCAGCACGGTGGCGGTGGTATAGTGACGAGAGCTTCGGCTTGAGTTTGTTTATCTACTCTAGTATTCTCTGTCCGCGGCGCTTCTTCAGCACGGCCGCGGTGGTATAGTGACGAGAGCTTTGGCTTGAGTTTGTTTATCTACTCTAGTATTCTCTGTTGGCGATGCTTCTTCAGCACGGTGGCGGTGGTATAGTGACGAGAGCTTCGGCTTGAGTTTGTTTATCTACTCTAGTATTCTCTGTTGGCGATGCTTCTTCAGCACGGTGGCGGTGGTATAGTGACGAGAGCTTTGGCTTGAGTTTGTTTATCTACACTAGTATTCTCTGTCCGCGGAGCTTCTTCAGCACGACGGCGGCGGTATAGTGACGAGAGCTTCGGCTTGAGTTTATTTATCTACTCTAGTATTCTCTGTCCGCAGCGGTTCTGGAGTTTTCAAAGCTGCCATGTTCGTTGTTTTAATGTCCTTCCACCTCGCCCGCATGCGTGAATTCAAAGACGCGGCAAATTAAAATTCACAGGGAAAATGTAGGCCTATTATTAAATCGATCCTCTGAGTTACGGATCGATCTTTAGAAATTAATATGAAAATCCAGAAATTTTTTCAACACAGCCCTATATTTATTAGTGTTTGCTGGTTCTAAATGCTCTTGTCGGCTGCTGTGTTCAGACTTATGTTGTGTTTGATGTTTGGTGTACTTCCTTGGAGCACATAAAATAAAAAGGGAGTTTATATATCTGACCCCTTGTATTCTTTGACAAAACTGTAGCCATGTGCAGTAATACTGAAAATGGAGGATGCGACATCATCGTGATACTGAATCGAATTCATTGACATGCTAATCATAAACTAATTGAATCGTGAGACCAGTGACGATTCACACCCCTCCTAATCAGTCTAATATTGCTCAATAGTGACTGAGATATCACGTATCCCAACAAATCTCCATTCAACTCCAGTTCTAGAGCTCCCAGCCTCCAATTTGATGTACACCATCATTCTAAATTTGGCCCGTCTCTGAAATTCCCACGACTGTCTGGAGGGATCTTTCCCCAGGATACTCACTGTGATGACAGCCTTGCTGAGGCAGAGGGAACCACGACAGCCATACTCTCGCTCGTCTTGGGATTTGTAGTAGCTCAAGGTGTTGTTCTTCAGCACGACCCAGCGGTCCTGCCATCCGTGAATGTAGTTAGTCCACTGTAGAGGGAGAACAATAGATCAAACCTGGCTTTGAGAAAACCAAACGAACAAATGTGTGTGCACCAGGGATATTATTATCATCATTAACTAAAACCCTAATGTACTATATTCCCCATGTTGTTATTGTCACATGACCAAGCCGTCAGTTGCGTTGCTTCCCTTCCATTCACTAATCCTCTCCCGTGGCCTCATGGGATAGCAGTGTCCGTCAAATGCAATCTCGTCAGAAGTTTTATAAATACTATGATTTAAATTAGGACATACTACTCGACTCACATACTGTTTATCACCTACTATATAGTACGGTATATTATTGTAGTATATTGTTGCCTTGTGAAAATAAACATGATGCACAATACAATTATTAAATGATGTATACATATCCACCATGGAGGAGGGGTTTGGGTCATTGCATGTGGAATAATTCAGTAATCTCTTGTGGAAAATGCTCCTCTCATCACAGCTGTCTGAGTCATGAGGAGAGGTTTTCTTGCTTAATCCCATCAGGAAGAAAAGACGAGCAGATGAACTCTAGTAACCCCCACTAACTCGAGCTTCAGCTCATGACCTGCTGCATCCCTCCTCAATTATACTGATTATACATGCATAAGGAAAGATATTATGCATCACATATTCAGTATTAAACTCCTGGTTAGCATAACCTTGGGGATTGCTGCCAGCACATGATCACCATGCACTGTAAATCACCATGAAAAAAATAAAACCAAATTAGCATTACCGCAATGTAAACAAATAATGATTATGTGTTAAGTATTTGCTCCACTGCGTTTGACATGTGCTTAATTTATTGATGTATTTGTTTTTAATTCAAGTAATGAGAATCTAATGATGGTCACCACTGAGGAACATATCAGAAGTAAAACATAAAAATGTCATGAAATGTCATGTAAACAATTCACCATGCAAAATATAGTATTGCTCCTAAAATATGCATAATTACCATTTTTCCATTTGGATTTTAAACATGTTATGTGACAGGCTTCGTGACATTCAGACAAACTGACTGGCGTTTGTTTACATCGGCTCAGGTGGAAACACACACAATAAACACGCGATTTCTCGTTTCGGGATTCGTTATTCGAGATCTTTACACACCTTACTGAGAACTCCGCTGAACTCCAACACCCCTCCGTGCGGTCCGGGAACCGGTTCGCCGTCCAGATCCTCGTCGGAACCGGAGGAGTTCCAGCTCTGGCTGTCCGGCAAGAGCCTGCCGTTAGGAAGCGGGCTCGAATTCATTACGAACGCACGAACGCTCCACTAAGGAGGAAAAAAACGACAAAGACAGAAGAAAGGTGGCCCTAATATTAGCGACGAATGTCCGTTAGAAGGCCTCGCATCGATTATGGTGTTGTATATCCCGAAAATCCCGAAAATAACCAATAAATGTGGAAGTAAACCGTCCGTGTGTTGATATCATGCGAGTCTGTGAGCGCGTGAGGCTGCGCGAGGCGAGAGCGAGAGACACCCGCCCCCTTGCTCTCTCTTTCCCTCTCTCTCTTTCTAAAAAGACGCCCTCTAAATCAAAATCAGCTGCCAAAAGAGATTACACATACTCACAACAACAAAAATACGGGAATGACTCGAAAAAATGTATGACAAAAAATATGATATCGCCTTTCAATTTTTTTCCTAATTTTACGCTAACGTCATCCTCAACCGCGGAGGCGCGCTTGCAGGCAGCTAACGTTACAGCTCAAGGGGCGCTGGCTAGTGTATGACGTCACCAGAACCTCGTTTCCTTAAAGGGAAACTTTGGCCCCGCCTTTTCTTTAGAAAAGTGACAGTTGAGAGAGTTTGAAAGCACTCTGCTTACAACATTTGGGTGAAAATCAATAATATTCTGAGAAATAACGTTAATAATTCATGTAAACATTATTTATTTTAATTTTGTCGTTATATTGGTGTAAGTAACGGTTAAGTGCTAACGTAGAGTCTAGGTAACCGTGGTAACGCCATTGTAAACAATGGGCATGATTGAGTGTGTTGTGTTTGGTTGCTAGGGTGTTTGATATAAGCTGTTATGATAGCAATGCTTGACTTAAAACACTACAATAATGTCTTAAAAATGTGGTTTGTTAAATTAATTTTGCTTTGACCCATTTACTTTTTTCTTTGCGTTGAGATCATTTAAAAGCACAATATGTATGATTATTGGATTAATATCCAAAAACCATCAGAACAGTGTTATATATATTTAGTTGTTTTGTGTACTTACATTGTCCCAGCTGTTTCCAAGAAGGTTTAAATCCAGAGAATTAAGCAATTTTAACCAGGACACGGGACAGTGTCCGTGTGTCGCTTATCAGTGACGTCATATACCCTCAATTTCTGGATTTAGTTTAGAAACCATGGAAACACGAAAGATGCTTTAATATATTTATTATATGTTTTATTAGACAAGGAAACAAATGTTTAGATACATTTATAGACAGAAAACGAATTATTGTACAGAAATAAAGCATTTCTATGGTTTAAAATGAATTGCATGCCATTTAGCAACACAAGCCATTCAGCATTTATTATGATATGCTAAAATCAATCGAGTTTACCGCAGTGTGCAACAAGTGTCTCATAGCAGCAATGGAGTAAACGCATAATTTCCAACATACTGGAATAATGTATTTAAATGCCCACTGAAGTGCCTTGAAACGCGCCGCATTATTCAATGTGTTGACGTAATTTCCCCTGAAACGGCTCCAGCTGTTAGCAGCTCCTCCCCTTTTTTGAAACAGCCAATAGCGTTTCGTTAATATACAGTTTGACTAGAGCGGACCTTTCTGTTTGGTAAAGCCAGTTTCCTCTAACACCGTTTATCATCATAATCTCCATATCGCTTTGAAATGCAGCATTCTGTGCAGAATTCAAATGGGTCGATATGTGTGTTGTCTTCGCCGACTCGCGCATATGATCCTCGCTGCGCTCTCGTGTCTGTAGTCTAACTTTAGACCAGAGCCGTTGGTGTGTGTGTGCTGCTGCGGTGCGTGAAACTAACGTGAAAACTTTATTTGCCTCAAATGAAACCATATTTACACTGAATCGTTTCCTATCGCATATATAGTGTGCTATGTGCCTTTCACTGTGTAGAAATTCTAATGTGTGTTAACAACTGACCGATTTCAGCCGCAGCTTCAACAGCGTAGGGGGCGGGCTTTAGATTCTAGAGAGCATTTTGATTGGACAGAAGATTTGACGAGAAAGTGAAGTCTGCAATGATGTCTTCAAAATCTGAGATTGGTTTTAACAGAAGTGAGAGATTATAAATATTGAATGCTTATATCTCCTAAATGCAAATGTTGTCATAGTTTTGAAACACACCAGCTTATTAATAACTTTAAGGCTAACACAGTCATACTAAAAGCTAAAAAACTAAAATGTTGATTTAAGTGGACCTTTAATATGATAAAACAGCGCAGCGTTACCACACATATGCATGAGTGGAAGAAGCGGAGGCAATGACTGTGGCATTATAAAAGCTCCGCTGCTGTCTAGCTGTGTGTCACGCTCATCTCTCATCAGCAATCACTCCAGCGACCTCGTTCAGCTCCACAACATTCGGTCCTGCTCTGCTTCATGCTACAGTAACATTAATAATCTCATCCATGAACATGATTTCTGCAACTCCCAATATTCCGCGCTCATTCTCGGGGTCATCAAGCTACGACTTTGTTTGGAATAGGTGACCTCTAGAGGTGAAAAACGATATATTGTGCCTTTAAATGCACTTAATCTCAATAGAACAGAGTTGAGTTGAGTTTGAGTTGAGGTTGAGTTTCAAATAAATTTGTCAATATTAATCCAGGAAGCTATATTTATCAAATTCACACATTTTGAAACACCAGATCTAGGGGAAAAGCATGACGTAAATGGGAGAATCCTTTAGTGCAGAGTCATATAAATGCTAAACAAACAGAAAAGTGTGACCCGCTTCCTCTTCCTGTTGACCTCTGGGGGAGAGTGTATATACTTGTGAATCATCACACATGACAATGAGCTATAAATCAAGCACAGTTTTTGTACTTAAAAAAAAACAAACAAAGCCTGCAATTTTCAAAACATGCACATATGTGCACAAAAATCACTTCAAGGTTGTGGCCATGATGACATTGTTCAAAAAGATAGAAATGTGTCAAAAGTATCGCATTTACGTTTCATTCGTTTTGGCATGTGCAACATCCCACTGCATGCTCCATTTTTGAGCTCAAGGCTGTGTGAAAACCAATGAATAAACACAGAGAATGATAGATATACAATGATCACATACTAATGTGTGTTATAGTAAACACATATTAAATGCGTTTTCTCAAAACACACATAAAATGTTTACTGAAAGTGCATTAGCACATTCCCTGATATATGTATCCCTTTTGTTGTGTGTGTTTTTAATGTCAAAATGCCTTGCACTTGAGCCTTACCCTATAAAGCAAGACTTTATTTAAAAAACAAATAATACATATTAGATGTAAGAATGCACTTGTATAGTTGTTGTGGCTAATAACTGATGATTAGGCCTTTTAGACATTGGCAACTGCAAGCATAAACCACTCCGAACATCTTAGCAAGAGTAATGCAACGTTAATGCATTCCATTACATTATGGTGGTGTGGTCTGCACATGCAATAATTATCCATGATATTTATTAATATCTACATTTTTGATATTATAAATCATTCAAACAATTGCAAGTTCATTTTATTTAACATTTAAAGATCTTGATTTAAAGAGTGATTGTAGCTTACTTGTGTAAAATTGCATTTTGCCTTATAATGGATGGACAAATTATAGTGTGCATCTAACAAATGACTTATGAATGTCTGTTCAATCATGGTGATCAGTGCTCAGTATCCTCCATTCATAGCAGTTGTGCCCATTAGCTGTGTATCGTTCCCCTGTGACGAAGCTCAGATATTCAGGTCACTTTACTCCACTGAGCTCTGCTAACTGGAGCTAACTCTGTCTATACACTCTAATGCTATAGCCCACGATACCACCTCATTAGTTTTACCATTAAGGTTACGCATGCACATCATAAGCAAAGCATTAGTGACCCACCATAAAATATACCTGACACTTTCCATTTGTTCACATTTTTTTCTGATAGGTATGGGCGAACTGCCTTCATCTGAAACACTGAAGAAGAAAGGGGGATTAATGGATGTTATGGATGGATGAAGGCGATTTCTAGAGGTGTGATGATTTGAATGATGTCAGGATGAAAAAGATAAGGTTAGATGGATGGAGGGTTAGGCTTTTTTAAACATGACACTCGGTGTTCAGAAAATTTACTGAATGTTCAGTCATGAAACTATGGAGGACACAAGCTGATAGGTCCTTTACATGCAATCTGCAAATAATCATCATTACCTCATAGCACAAGCTGATTGGCCTCTACTGATCCTGCAGCCAATGAAATGCTTGCTCAAGATTTAAATAGTCTGGTTCATTGTTTGCTGTAAGCTAGTCCTGCAGCGCAGACTACCCTTCTGAACCCCTCTACCTCCCCAGCTCCACCAGCCTAGATCTAATGCAGCAATATATATACTCCTGATAAGATGGCGGATGGTCCTCCCAGACCTGAGCTCCTGGACAGTCTGTGGTGCTACTTGGTGGCTTCAGATGCTCTGATAATGTCCCAGAGGTTCTCAATTAGATTCAGGTCTGGGGAATGTAAGGGCCCGTTAATGGCATCAATGCCTTCGACAAACTGCCTACACACTCAGCCACATGAGGCAGGGCATTATCATAATCTGAGGATTTCATCCTGGTATCTAACAGCAGTAAGGGAACCACTGGCTAGCACGTGAAGGTCTGTGTAACCTCCAAGGATATTCCTCCCCAGACCGTCACTGACCCACCGCAAAACTGGTCATGCCGGATGACGCTGCACACAGCATTAAGTTTCCCACAGCATCTCCAGACTCTGACTCTCTCATCCATGATGAGAACAGGGCACTAATGGCAGACCTTTCAATTCTGATGTTCTCAAGCAAATGGCAATCGAGCTGCACTGTGCTGAGCTGTGAGCATAGGTCGCAATAGAAGACGTCGAGTGACCCTCATGGAGTCTGTTTCTGACAGTTTGGTCAGAAACATACACACCAGTAGCCTGCTGGAGCTCATTTTGTAGGGCTCTGGCAGGGCTCTTGTTCCTTCTCGCACAAAGGAGCAGATACCGGTCCTGATGCTGGGTTGTTGCCCTTTTTACGGCCCTGTCCACCTCTCCTTGTGTAGCGGCCTGTCTCCCCGTATCTCCTCCATGCTTTTGAAACGGTGCTGGGAGAAACCCCAAACCTCCTTGCGACGGCACGTATTGATGTCCCATCCTGTAGAAGCAGACTGCCTGTGAAACCTGATTGGGTTTCAGGTACTTCCTCATGCTACAAGTAGTGAAAAGGATCCTAAATAAAAAGACAAAACTAAAAACAAATCAGTCAGGAAGAATAAGGGGAGAACAATTGTCAATGGCCACCACCTGCAAAATCATTCCCTGTCTTGCTGTTGCCTCTCCAGTGCAGCTGTTGTCACTTTTATTTGCACCAAAGCAAGTGAGACTGATTCAGACTAATATGCTTCAAGTGACATTCAAATATCAGTGGGAAGTTTGTGAAAGTGCCATTCATTTCATCTCTTTCTACTTCTAGCATTCTCTCTGTATTTCTTCACTTCTCACACACACCAGATGCAGGCAGTGCACATTCCGTCTCTGTGCCCGTCTGTCTTACTCATGGGATTGAAGGACTCATGTGAACATGAGTCAGACACAGTTGGCAATGAAGTGAACATGATCTTATTAGTCATGACTATAGCAACGGGTCTTACAGCACAGGCACACCCGCATTGTCTTAACCTCTTTACCTTCCTGACTTTGCAATTATTAAAATTACAATGGCTGAACTCCAGTATCATGCTTCCCAGCAGAGTCATCATCACATAGATTACTAATACAGATCTCTAGCTCGGCTTATTTTGTCACATATCCTTCCTAAAGTACTTTTTGGGAAGTTCTTACTTAGCAGGGTTGGATGAAGTCCAGGATTAAAAAAATTCAGAATTTGTGTTTATTTGGCCACAACACACAGGAAGTTGTCATGAAATGAGAATTCATCTATTTTGTAAATGAATGTAATATTTTGTATTATGAACGTTTAATCATGTATATGCCATGCGGGTCTTGTTTCTGGTGGTGTATGCTAGACTTCTAGAAGGTTGCACAACCCTTTTCTTCTAAAAAATAGTAAGTGATTTCAGTCAGACCACTGTAGATTGTAGTCGTAGTTGACAAATCTCACAGAAAATTGCATTCAGACTCCATATTTTAGCTTCAGACTTTGATTCCATCTAGGATATCAAGCATGTTTGATATTTTGAGTCGATTTTAGAGCACATTTTGATTTTGTTTGCAGTGTGTCTACTAGCAATGCATGCGTTTTTGTGTGTGGAAAGTCTGGTCTTCCTTCGTTTAGTCTATAATACCCACTTTTTCTCTGCCCCGCTTTACAAACTGTTCAGATTTGAAGTAGTAGTGTATTCCAGCCTTAAACATGGCATCGTTTTGGCGTTTATGTGAGCATATCTTGTAAATCATTCCAACTTGACTTCAAGGCTTTATAGGTGCACAGATCTTTGTGCTATAAATCCTATTTTTCTGACGTTTAAAGTAATTGGCCTCATCTAAAATATAACTGATTAAGACCCTTTCTTCCGAGATAGCAACCCAAGGGAAATTCACGAACGCACGTGTCCGTTTCCTGTAAAAAGGTTTATTATGGTGTCCTGCCCTGTTCAGTCAGGGCTGCTTGGACCTTGTGGCTGTGTCATGTGTTTTGAGTCTGGCGGAGAGCCTGCCTCGGTCATAAGACACATGAAGGAGACCACAAGACCTCCATCAAGACCTCCATTAGTCCAGCAGAACTCCTCCTCTTCCCCCACACGCTCCAGATTAGCAGCGTTCCTCGGAAAGCCAGGCACGGCTGGGAATTAGACACGTCTCTTGATTCTGCGGAGCTCAATGAGTCATTTGGCCTGGCATCCGGTTTAGATTGGTTGAATTTGGTTTAGCAAGGATTTCAGCATGTGACTGGCGATAAAATTACATAATCACAAAGCCTGTGTGTGAACAGTGGACTTTGAGGCATGTGAGGGAGCTGAAGATGCCGGAGATGTTTAACTATGAGCTGACGCAGACCTGAGAAATGTTTCACGTCCATTTGTCGAGCTAGTTAAAACAGCAAAAATGACAGAAAAACAAATCACATTTATGTTATTTTCAACATACCCCATGCTTTAACATTCATTTAAATATATTTAATAACTGGAACCGATGCTTTGATTACACACTGTAAAAAAATATTGTAAAAATAAGTTACCTGATGATTGCCTTAAAGCTACACTGTGATATTTTCCCCCATCTAGCGGTGTAAAGGTATATGATCATCCAGTGAATATTCTGTTCCTCTCAATTCTGATTTCGTTTTAACTCCTACGGCGGCCGATTTAGCCCAAGATTAACATGGCTTCCAGTTCGACCTCGTCCATGAGTGCCATCGAGTGTTAAAACGAGAAAGGCGAAGCTTGAATTTACGGGTATGTCCCTCTTTGGCTAATGTCCTTTCAAGATGGAGGGGCAACATGGCGACCGGCATTCGAACCCCTCACCCGTATGTGTTTTCAATGGCATATTATAAACTTACGAGAATACTTTATTATTTGAAAGAAGTAAATATACATTAATGAGCACATATATTTTTGAAAGAACTAAGTGTTTTTAGCTAAGAATAAACTAAAAAAGTTACACAGTGTAGCTTTAAAATTTCATTGAAATTAAAAATGTGTGTTATTAATACACTTGATATTTTTGAGAATCGACAACCTTTATTAAAATATGATTAAAATATTTTGTAAGCATATTGGGTAATTTTGTGTTTTATTTGTGATGGCCGTGAAACATGCCAAATAGTGCTATTTTCATGATTTATCGAAAAATTTAATGTGGTTCAGATACAATAATATTTTGAGTTTCTATGTATGACATTTTTCCCCATTGCTTGAATAGACCCATGCTTAAACTAAAGTAACACAACTGGAAGCTTTTGTTAACATATGTCAAACAAATTGTACCCATACCTTAAAAAAAAAAAGCGCTGCTTTGCACTCTTGGTCCTGCATACTACACTCTATATATATTAAAACAGCCTTTTTCCTGTGTGAATATATAGTAATTTATTCCTGTGATCAAAGCTGAATTTATCATCATTACTCCAGTCTTCAGTGTCACATGATCATTCACTAATCATTCTCATATTCTCATTTATAATCAAGAAACATTTATGATTATTATCTGTGTTGAAAACAGTTGTGCTGCTTAAAAATGTTTTGGAAACCATGATTCATTTTATTTTTCAGGATTATTTGATGAATAGAAAGTTCAATGGACAGCATTTATTTGCATTTATTAAATAAATTATTATCTTTTATAATATTAAAAATATCCCTTGTGATCAATTTAATGCATGTCTGATCAATAAAAGTATTAATTTCTCTCTTTTTTAATTTTACCACAAATGTTTAGATGGTTTCCACAAAAATTAAGCATCACCATGAGCAGCACTACTGATAGTAATCATAAATGTGTGTTGAGCATCAAATCCTCATAGGAGAATGATTAGTGAAGGATCATGTGACACTGAAGACTGGAGTAATAATGATAAATTCAGCTTAGGCTACTATATATTCACATATGAGAACAGCTGATTTACATCAGAATATTTTTTTTTTTTTTTACTTTGCATAAAATCTATGGAGACATAATGCACAAGTGTTTGTAGTAAACCAATCATAAAATTGGCATAAAATATAGGAGAAAAATATTATAGATATTAGAGGTTATTGTTCAGCAGTGTATTTGATATCTGGTATTACGACATTTCTGTCCCCCTCACTCCTGAAAAGATGGCAACGCCCCTCAATTTTTGTGTAACATATAGTACAGTACATAGCACTGTACCATTGAGATTGTACTGTAGTGTGAAGTATAGTACTGTGATGTACAGTATTATGTCATTTGTAACATTTCAGTACTTTCATTTTTGGTTCTTGTGAAAACCTTTGTTGGAAAAAAAGAACAGAAACTGTAAGTGTTGCATTGCTTCACAGAATGCTAACTGATAAACTGAATAAAAACAGTGAAAACTAAAGACTGCAGTGTTTTATATAAAGTAGTGTTTTATATAAAGTAGACTAGTGTGTTCCCCTTGATCTGAAAGTGTATTCATACGATGCAAGTGTGTATAATTTTGTCATCAGAGTTACATTTTGACAAAGGAATGTTAGGTTTTGATAGCAGAGTTTAGGTTTTGATAGAGTTTCAATTTGACACGGATGTGAATGGTATATTTCCCAGTGTTGTGTCATGCTTACTTGTGTGTAGCGTTTTGGTACAATGAGCGAAGTTTTGCAAAATGTGTTCAAGCAACGGGCAAAAACTGTAAACCAATTTCCTTCGTTGTATCAACTCAATTCTCAATTTTTAATTTCAATAAACTCAAAGTTTTAAGGCAACCAGGTTACTTACTTTATTAAGTTATTATCAATATTTTTTTACAGTGCAGAAATAAATGACATTTTACACAAATTACCAAAAACCAGTCTTTTGACCTGTAGTATATCTCCACCAGAGGACCAGATTAGTTTGGAATGGAGGAGCGTGGAGGTTCTATTCCAGAATAATCTTGCCATCTGTTCTTGTATTGCAGTCGTGGAATGTCAGTGTCAGACTTCCAGAATATTCCAGCACTTCCCGCCCAGCCAATCGAAGGGTCATCCAGAGTTCTAGAATGCTGGAATCGTTGGGTAATGTGTGCATTAACACCGCGTCCAGGCTCACGTTTGCGGATTACGGCCAGGGCTGACGCTAATCTAAGAGATTGTGTTGATGGGGCTTTACTGATCGCTGAGAACCCTGTCCATCCGAGTGTGAATTATCACAGTACACACAGTTATCTGTAAGCACACAACATGGTGCACTCAAAAAAATGACTTGTTGAATTTACTTAAAAAATATGTGGCAAGTGGTTGCACACAACTAGTATATTGAGCAATTTTTACAAATAACAATTTAGTTATATGAACAAAAAAAATCAAGTAAAACTGGCACAATTTCTTTGAGTAAATACAAACCATATTATTTATATATGATATTTAAATGTGCCGTTTACTTAAAGGTGCACTGTGTAGTATTTTTGCAGTAAAATATCCAAAAACCACTAGGCCAGTGTTATATATTTTGTTCAGTTGAGTACTTACAATATCTCAAATGTTTCCAACTATTTGTAAATTGTGAGAAAATTGCTATTTTAACCAATGACCCGGGACGTTTCAGCATAGCGTTTAAGGGAGTCGCCTGTCAATCGCGTCATATCTGCGCTACCCTCGGTTTCAGGTTTTATTTGGCAGGAACGCTTTACTCTTAGCAGTGTGAACAAGTGAACGCACGGAGTAACGTCATAACATCATTTTAAACACACTTAAATGTATCTAATATGATAAACAGAGCTCCATTACCTCAAAATCATAACCGGAAGAGCGGAACAGTGCAGGCGCCCGGCGACTGTGTCCCGTCCCGTCATAATAAAAGTCCCGGTGTTCACGAGCCGTGTGTGTGTAACATTCGCTCCAGCGGCCGTACTCAGCTCCACAACACTCGGTCCTGCTCTGCTTCACTACAGTAACGTTAATAACCGCTTCCATTAACGTGATTTCTGCCCGAGTCCTATTTTCCACCAGCTGTGAGGGGAAGACCACATGTCCCAAGATGCTGCGCTCACAGTTTGCGTCATCAAACTACACCTTTGTTTTGAATAGGCGCCCTCTAGTGGACGGAAAGTTGCATAGTGCACTGTGGCAAGGGGGGCGTGGTTCAGCGAGGTCTGCAGCGGGAGAGAGAGCCGCGGGACGAGCGGTAAGTGAATGGGTTGGACGCAGATTAATAACACCTGTATCTCGTTTCAGTAATGGGCGCGGGGAGAATATAAAACGCCCGGGGAAACGGAAACGGACGAGAGAGAGACGGACTGCTGACACCCACCTGAGAGACTGAGGTTACCGGAAGTGAAACTGTTCCTGAGTGTTTATGAGAAAGATACACACTGGAGTGTGTGGACATTGTGTTTTGAGTAATAATTACAATAAAAGTGTCAGCAGTCCTCCCGACCCCCGTGTCCTCTTCCTTCCATCCACAAACTTTGTTATATGCACCTTTAATGATGTTATGCTAAATTTATAAAAGTTCATTATGTAAGGTGAACACTGTTATCAATTTAATTTGCCTTTAAAAATGTAAATATTAACAAGCATATTTTTAAAAATAAAATGCAAAATTAACTCATTGGACAAACTAAAAACATTGAATTGAGAGCAGGAATTCATCCAATAAATTTGCATATAAGTGCCCACAGCCTAAACACACACACTCTTCTGCATGATAATGGGAACCACAACATCACAGAAACTCCTCAAAGTCCAACATAACTGAACATTAAACTAACATAAACTAATAGCATCTTTCCCTTTACTGAAAAACACATAAAATAACACTTTAATCCATACATTTTCTCTCTTAGCACAGTCCCATGCAAAGCATGCTGGGAACTACGGATCCACTGCCCAGTTAGTTATGTCAGCACAAATATTTTATGTAAGGGATAATGTCCACCCAGCCGGTTATTATCGCAGAATAAACCCCGACAGAGTGATCAGGACCCCGAGGCGAAGCGGAGCATCACTCTGAAGGGGTTTATTCTGCGATAACAACCGGCTGGGTGGACATTATCCCGCTTATTACACGGCTACTAGTCTCAAATAAATAATTATTAGACACAAAAAATTGTCTCGAGATTAAATATTTTATTAGCTCTTACGCAAAGCTTCCGCGAAGGAAAACAGTTCCAATCTGCTTTAAGCCTTTATCTATTGCTGCTAAATGTTGAAAATGAATGCTGAAAGGGTTAGTTCACCCAAAAATGAAACCAAGCCTATGATTTACTCACCCTCAAGTTATCGTAGGTGTATATGACATTCTTCTGTCAGACAAATACAATCAGAGTTATATTTAAAAAGTCCAGGCTAACGTTAATCCAAGCAGTAGTTGTAGCTGTTTTTGAAGTCCATAAAAAATGCAGCTGTCCGTCAAATAAGGTGCTCCACACGACTCCGATGGGTTAATAGAGCCTTCTGATTCGAATCGATGCGTTTGTGTAAGAAAAATATCTATATTAAAAACGTTGTAAAGGAAACCTGCCTTGAAGTCTTCCATTGTAACCCACGGCTGTTTAAGCCACAAGATGGCGCCAGCGTTAAGCATAGAAGTAGTACCGGTCAAGATAACTCGTAGTACCCGTATGAGCGGGTGTTATCTGGAAATAACGTACCGCTGGAATGTGCGATTGACCAATCAGAATCAAGTATTTCACAGAGCCGTGTAATAAGTAGTTTTAACGCAAATTAATTAAGTAAACTTCAGTTTTAAATATATTAGGCTAACAAATTTCGACACAACTTAATTTAAGTAAAGTAAACATCATTAAAATGTGTCTTATCTATGAAGGGCCTGAATCATTTTTTGATGTAAGAACTGATTTAGCTTCATGAAAAGACTAATAATAATCAGCGGCGCTGCCTTTTCCTCTTTCTTTGCACAATAAGGGGCTCAAGTTTTTCATAATCTGAAACAAAGGCGCTTTACTGCCCTGTAAAAAAAATTGTTAGTTTAACTTTAAACAGTAAGTAATCTGGTTGCCTTAAAATTTTGAGTTTATTGAAATTAAAAATTTGAGTTGATACAATGAAGGAAATTTGTGTAATAAATAGAAACTCAAAATATTATTGTATCTGAACCACATAAAAAAATGTGATAAATCATGAAAATAGCACTATTTGGCATGTTTCACTGCGCCATCAGAAATAAAACACACAATTACCCAATATGCTTACAAAATCTTTTAATAATATTTTCATAAAGGTTGTCAAAACTCAAAAAATGTTTATTGTATAAACTCAAAATTTTAATTTCAGTGAACTCAAAATTTTAAGGCAACCATGTAACCTTTTTTTCTAAATAATTTTTTACAGTGTGTACTTGGGAAAGCAAAGATCTTTGGCTTGTCGAAGCAGAATAGCTCCTTTGACTCATCCGAGTTTAATGTTTATGTGTCTTAATTATACACGGTGACTCAACCGACCCGAGTCATTCGCAGCCGAGACTGCACCGGGATTGTGTAATTCAGAGAGATGCTTCAATCTGGGCACTAAACGAGCGTTTGGCTATAAAGGCACTGATGGTTTCAGGAAAAACACTTTAACATCCATCTTTTCCATCTTTATAGTGGAAAAGGTTCTTTAGATTATCTTAAACTCTTCACTGATAGATTGACACAGAAATGGTTGTTCTGTTGAATTGCTGTGAAAAAAGCTTTTTTTTGGAACCTTTATTTATTTTTGAGAGTTTTGTTTATTTGAGTAAATGTGTATTTATTATTTATTTTATATTATTTTATTTTATTTTTAACATGCTCCACATGCTTTACCATTAGTTTTAATAGTATTAGTAATTAATAAAACAAATTATCTAAAAAAGAACAACATTAAAAATATTATTAAAACCCTAATAAGTTGAATGAACTCAATTGAATTGAGTAATGGAGTCTCCCAAAACTTGTATATTTAAGTTCACTTAACTTGGTTTTCACGTTCACTGTACTTAAATTGTTAAGTTCACCGAACTGGGTACACCAGATTTTCAGTACACCATGCTGGGTACAACCAATCAAAGCTTCAACATGCATTGCAGCATGAATAAATTATACATCTGAATTGTGACACTTTTTCTTTGTTTCTTACTATTAGCTTTTAATTTTGCTCTTTTGTTCTGATGTTTTTGTAGCTTGTTTTATGTTCAGAGTTGATCTGTTTATCAGATTTTTTTTTGGTTTTTGTTTTTTGCCATCATTGTACACTGTAAAAAATTATTTAGAAAAAAAGTTACCTGGTTGCCTTACAATTTTGAGTTCATTGAAATTAAAATGTTGAGTTAATACAATTAACATTTTTTTGAGATTCGACAACCTTTATTAAAATATTAATAAAAGATTTTGTAGGCATATTGGGTAATTGTGTGTGTATTATTTTTTAAGACGAAGTGAAACATGCCAAATAGTACTATTTTCATGATTTATCTAATTTTTATGTGGTTCAGATACAAAAATATTTTGAGTTACTATTTATTAAACAAATTTCCTTCATTGTATCAACTCAAATTTTTAATTTCAATAAACTCAAATTTTTAAGGCAACCAGGTTACTTACTTTTTTAAGTTAAACCAACAAAGAACATTTTTTTTTTTACAGTGTAGAGATTCATACACAGATTCTTGATGTCTGCATGTCTAACTAATGCCGTAGATTTAAACATTTTGTGCACAAAAAATAAAATCATAAATTGTTCAATTACCACAAGAGTAAAGAATCTCATGGTTATTTGTATTAATATTTCAAAACTATTAATAACTGCTTTGACAACCAGAGCATTAGACTCTGCATGAGATCAGGGATTCTGCCAATACATGATGATGTTATCATCGTCAATGATTTAACAACATCACTTGATGATATTTTCTCTTGACTTTTTGTGTTCCTTCTCAAATGTGTCTCACAAACACAAAACAGCCAGAGAAACATTATATTATAACATTATACCGTCAAGGGTCAAGAGCCCAACTAAAGCAAACACTGATCTCCATCATGGTGACTTCAAACAAAACTATTATTTCCATTACAGTTTTTCTCAATTGCTAAAACACTATTTCTGAAACCTTGCTCCATTTTCTGAAACCATGAAACACAAAACCTCCTCTTCAAGCACTATTCACAAAACCTCTGACTTCTCTTGCAAAATGAAACTTTCGCCTCAAAACAGTTTTACCTGTGTTCAAAATCAAACACTGCTCTCAAATCATAAACAAAGTGATCAAAATGATAAACACTATCAAGCAATCAGTAAACAATACAGCAAAAAATAGAAAACACATTGTTCAAAACAGTTCTCAGGCAGAAGTAAATTTTTAATCTTAAAACAAATTTCATATTTTTCTGTCATTGTCTTGTGATGAATGAAAACATGTTTCATCATAGTAGCTCAAAATTGGTCAGAAATTATTACTACTCTGCTTTGCTTTGCAATTTTTTGTTCTTCCTCTTGCTTGTAGCCCTATTTTTACCAACTCATTCTCATGAAATGCATATACATCACAAATTGTATTTATTGTGCGATTTATACAGCACAATTATTTTTTATGTGCATATGATTTGCATTGTCACCCCATTGGGTAGGTTGAGTTGTTTGGAGTACGTGCACATAACACAATATAAAGTACATATCATATGCACACGAAAACTGCGTAACATATGCTCATAAAAACTCATTTTGGCATATAAATCGCACGATAAATACAATTTGTGCTATAAATGTGCATTTTCATTGGATTAGGCTGATTTTTACAG
>NC_090189.1:5397513-5445013 GCF_024679245.1 Pseudorasbora parva
CATCATTGAATCGGATTAGACCGTTAGCATCACGCTCAGAAATGACCAAAGACTTTAGTTTTTCAAATATAATATTTCTCCTATTTAAAACTTGACTATTCTGTAGTCACATCGTGTACTAAGACCAACGGAAAATGAAAAGTTGTGATTTTTTTAGACCGATATAGATAGGAACTATTTTCTGATTCCTGCGTAATAATCAGGGAACTTTGCTGCCGTCCCATAGGTTCAGCGGCACAATGATATTACAGCGCCTGAAAGTAGTCCTCAGATAGGTAACTTCCAATGTGACTGGCACTAAAGGCGGGCGTACACTGTGCAAATTCGGACACTCGGAAGGTCGTGAGATATTGCAGACGCTACGAGTCATTTAATTTGATCATCGCATCAAATCAGCTGGTACACGGCACAACTGTTTGCACCGCGAGCTGGCCGCGATCACACAAGCTTTCGCGTTAAACACAGACACCAGAGCTTTCAATGTTGCTGATATAGCTTCAGATACAAAAAATAAAGAAAACATTTATTTATTAGTAGTAGCCATTCCTTTTAACCGAAACAACCAGAGGGAGAGAGAAGAGTGCACGTGAGAGAGAGAAAGTGTGTGTGTGTGTGTGTGTGTGTGTGTGTGTGTGTGTGTGTGTGTGTGTGTGTGTGTGTGTGTGTGTGTGTGTGTGTGTGTGTGTGTGTACGCAGTATGTTTGCAGCCACTGAGCTAATAATACTCATAGATTGAGCCTATGTGACGTGCTTGTGCATGATTTGGCAATAGGGGAGTCATATGCTGGTAAAAATCGGGCCTCCTCCCCGAACTTTTTAAACATGTTTAAAAACGATCGCAAGGTCGGGAGGTGCTCTTAACGTGCTCTGCTCGTCTCGTATTTCCTCTCACACGGTGCGAGCTGCGAACATACGAGCATCCACAATGTCCACGCGATTTCACGAGAAAAAAAAAACGTCTGCAAGTTCGTACGACAGGAAAAATCACACCGTGTACGCCCGCCTTAAGTTTGTGTAGTTGCAGGGAATGCACTTTTACGGCAGTAAACCTGTGATTATTACGCAGGAATCAGAAAATAGTTCATATCGGTCTAAAAAAATGGCAACTTTTAATTTTTGTTGGTCTTACTACACGATGTAACTATAGAAGAGTCAAGTTTTAAATAGGAAAAATATTGACTCTAAGGGACTCTGAAAATAAGCCTATATTCCAAAAAAAGGTTAAGTGTTACTTTAAATAAGACTTTGAGAAAATGTGAACTCCATATATGAGATTAAAAAGGAACAGGAGACTGCAGCTAAAGTCATTTCATCTCATTGGTGTGTTTGTGGCGTTTGTCTTTCCTGAGACCAGAGGCGTTTTCCCAGTGTGTGTTTACACTCAGACAGACAGCAAACACTAAAGACTGGGGCCACATTTGCCTTTCCCAGGACTGTGTGTGTCTCTGTCAGGTTTTTTTTGTGCATGAAAGTGTCTTTTTATGTCAATATGTGTGTCTTCGCATGCACAGCGACCCCAAAAATTATTCAGAGGCACTTGTCTGTGCATACCAAAAAAATCAATGCAAGTCATTAATTGTAAAGAAAGATTTATACACACTTTACTTTGAAACACTAAAGTACTAGATGTAAAGCGTCCACAATATGTTTTCAGGGCCGCTGTGCTATTATGTGTTTCTGCTGGTGTTTTTTTGTTGGAAAAAACATCATTTGTATTACATATCCAGAACCTCATCAAAGACAGCGCTTCATGCCGCTCTGGGGGATGATGGGAAATATTCATCTAATGAGTTGATAGCTGGGCTGTGAAGAGGCTGAACGTCTCTGATAGAAAACAAAAGCGTCTGTTGATTTGACAGCGTCAGGTTAACAGAGTTCCTCTCCCTAAGGGTTTCCATTTCCTCCACGATAACGCTCGGCTGAGCACAAAGAGAAAGACAAAAAGGAAAAAGGAGAGAGAGGAGGAGAGAGGAAGTCATGCAGCACTGGCCCATGCACACACACCCACACACACACACACACACACACACACGTTGAGCTGGGCTGATAGCGTCCGCACTGCACCAACATTAACTCGTCACATGTCCAGCGCTGTAATCTAATTTCAGTCTTTTTCTGTGTGCTCGTCTGAACGCACGTCCTTCAACCTGAACATCTCGTCCTGCTGTTTGAAGAGTTCAGATCTTCACCAGCGATCTAATGATTTCTCCATATGCAGTTTCCTTTAACACAATCACACGGATGTCTTCACAACATATATATGCATGTATGTGTGCATGTGTGTGTGTGTGTGTGTGTGTGTGTGTGTATATTCTGTCAAATTGATTAATCGCACCTAACATAAAAGTTTGGACAAGTATATATTTACGTGTATGTATGTATGTGTGTGTGTGCGTGCGTGCGTGCGTGCGTGTGTGTGTTCCCTTTCGTTCCCTTTCCCTTTACGGGGAACACCTTCAGCGTGACAGGTGTCTGAAATCGCTATCAAATCACAATCCTACTGACCGTCGGCAGCTGGTGATGTCATCACCGTGCGACCAGGAAGTATAAAAGGGCACCGTGCCAACATGACAATATCCTTTCGTCTTCAGAGACTGTTTTGTCTGGTTCGCTGGAAAGTCTAAAAAATGAAGTGCACACGTAAAGTGAAGGGAGCGTACAGAAAGTGTGCTGATCCGTGTCCCAGGTTTCTCACGCCTGAGGACACACACACCCTTTGTGTGCTCTGCCTGGGGGAAGAGCACGCGCGGGAGGTTCTCGAGGGGGCTTCCTGCGCAAACTGCGAGTGTTTTCCGTTGAGGACGCTCCACTCTCGCCTGGCCTTCTTCTCGAGGGAAGAAGAGCCAGCATCTGGGAGCGGTCCCGCTCACGCTGAGGCTGAGCGGCGCCATCTGTCCTGGGGCTCCCAGATGGACCTGGCTCATCGTCTGGAGAGTACAGTTCTCGCGGACGATCAGCCAGGTCGCGAGAGCAGGCTGACGGAGGAGGAGTCGGATGGAGACTCCTCCTCGTCGTCAGCCCATGCTCTTCCGGTCGATCAGAGGATGGCTGTGGATGAGGAGGAAAATGAAGCTGAGGCTAAATCCTCCCAGCCATCCTGCCCCGTGTATGGGAAGCTGTTAGATGTGATGGGGCGCGCGGCGCTGAGACTTCAGCTGCCGTGGCAGAGAGCCAGGGGAAAGGCCGCACGCCCTGACAGATTGGCCGATCGGTTTCTCCCCGACCATAGCCACCCAGCTCCCGGGAGCCTTCCATTCCTCCCCGACCTTCACGAGCAGGTCGTGGGGGCATGGAAGAAACCCTACTCGGCGCGAATCCATCGGCATCAGCGTTTTAATTTCGCTGATGTCGAGGGATTGGCCGAGGCAGGGTATGTGTCGATGCCGCCCATCGACGAGACGTTCGCGAACTATCTCGCTTCCGGCCGGCCATCGACACTAAGAGCTCCAGCCCTGCCGTCTAAACCATTAAAGACGACTTCGCGTCTGAACGGCAGGGCATACACGTCGGCGGGTCAGGCGGCGGCGGCCTTGCACACAATGGCGATGTTGCAGGCCTATCAAGCTGATCTGCTGAGGGACCTCGATCAGGGGGAGGGCCTACCCCCTGATGCGATGGCTGAGTTGCGCCGCACCACAGATCTCTCTCTCCAGGCGGCCAAACACACAGCAGTCGCCATCGGACGGTCGATGGCGGTTATGGTCGCCTCGGAGAGTCATCTGTGGCTGAACTTGGCGGACATCGGGGGGAAAGAAAAGGCTTTTCTCCTCGATGCCCCGGTCTCGCCCTCTGAGCTTTTCGGCACCTCCGTCGAGGCGGTGGTGGGAAAGTTCAGAGAGGCGAGGGCGCGCTCAGCGGCATATAGAACGTGTACTCCGCTGAGGTCCGGGGCGGCGCCCAGGCAGGAGGGTGTCCCTGGCCCTTCGAGATCCGAGGATCGTCGATTGGGCCAACACAGCAGCGTGGCCTCTCGGGCGCCCCCTCCGTGGAGGAGTAGGACGCAGAAGAGGCGGGACACCCGCAACAGGAGGAGGGACATCGGGGAGAAGAACCGCTTCCAGCGCCGGAAGCGAGGTGGTGAGTCTCCGCCCCCGAGGGCGCGGAAGTGATGTAAATGTGTCCCATCCTTTGTTTTTCTGTTGTTTTTCTTTTCTCTCCCCGGGCGCGCTTCACACCAGGCCGCGCGGGCCGATGATGAACGGATGTGAGACTCTGACGGCCTGCCAGGCCGGTGTGTGCTCTGCCCGCACACAGGGCATCGTCTCTGGGAAAAGCGGGATTTCGCGGCCGCCTCCTTCGGCCTTACATTTGAGAATAAAGCGCCCCACCCTCAGGTTAGTGCGCCGAAGCATGCATGTTACATGAAGCGATGAGGCACTGAAGATAGCGGGTGAGTCCCCTTTTAGGGCAAACATTCTTCTTTTCAAGATCCTAGGATCGAGCAGAAGAGACTCCCCTCGATGGCAAGGGTAAGTAGCACTAAGCTGAGTACTGCTCTCCAGGATTCCCGTCTCCGAGTTCCGGGCTGAGGAGGACATTGCCAGTTTGCAGTCCCTCAGTCTGGATGCTCATGAGTAAGAGCAATGTCCGGAGGCTCAGTTTTGACAGACAGGGTTGGCCAAGCTGGGGTGTCCCACAGAAGTGATGCCAGGTGAGGCCTCCCTGGTGGCATTCGGTGAAGGTTTTTCCCGAATTAGTGACGGCTGGGGCGCCCTCGGGTCCCCTAGCCACATTCCCTTAAGGGACTCCTTCCTTCGAAGTAGTAGGTCCCAGGCCCTCGAGCAACCCAAGAGTAGGAAACCTCAGTTAAAACTTGTTTAGGTTCTCTCTTAGGCATATAGCTCGGGCTATGACCGTAGGGGATGATGTCACTGGCAGCCTGTGTGGCTAGAGGGGGAGTGGTTCAGACTTTCTGGGAACACTCGTCCAGGCAGTTCTCACTGCCAGTAAGGGCCGTGCACTCCCCTCGGCATGGCGGCGTGGGTATATCGTTCCCCGTAGCGTCAGCTGACGCAGCGCGAGTTCCCTTTCGAAAGGGAACGTCCCCGGTTACGTATGTAACCTTAGTTCCCTGAGAACAGGGAACGAGACGCTGCGTCACATGGCCATGCTTCAAGGTGTGCCTGCCCACAGTCCCTTCAGACGACGCGGATATTGTCATGTTGGCACGGTGCCCTTTTATACTTCCTGGTCGCACGGTGATGACATCACCAGCTGCCGACAGTCAGTAGGATTGTGATTTGATAGCGATTTCAGACACCTGTCATGCTGAAGGCGTTCCCCGTAGCGTCAGCTGACGCAGCGTCTCGTTCCCTGTTCTCAGGGAACTAAGGTTACATACGTAACCGGGGATGTTTTCCATCTGGAAGTGAAAAGTTTGGGACATTTAAATAAGAAGAAACTAACACTTTTATTCAGCATGGACATAAATAAATTGATCAAAAGTGACAGTAAAAAATCACAAATGAATGCCGTTTTTTCCCCCAAAGAATCCCGGAAAACTGTATCACACTAGTGTGAGTGTTTGGGGAGCTAATGTTACGGCTGACTGCGGTGATGATGTCATCAGACTCTCTCTGGTCCAGTTAATGGTAACCATAAAGCATTTCATCTCATGCTTCACTGTGTTCAGTCTGAGAGATTGAGTGTGTGACCGGTCTTTCTCTCCCCGTCCTGTGTGATCTGTGACGCTGATCTGCGATTGCAGCTCCGCTGTGAGAAATGCTTTTTGGTTTTGTCGTCAGGACTGCTGACTGCAGATATCGACCTGCTCTTTTCTTCGCTCTCAGTGCAGAGACGCGGCCTGACATTGATTCTCAGTCCTCACACACACTAAAACCTGCTTCTGCCACTGTGTGTGTTTCACTGTCCTGAGGAATCCTTTAGATTTACGGTCGGAAGAGACGCCGCTTTACCCTTAGAGATCTGAGAGCTGCAGTCTGATGATTATGCAGTATTTGTGCACTACACACTTTTGAGTATTAGACACTTATTGTGCCAGTACTGGAACATATACAACATCTATGCTATAAACTACACACGCCTAAAGGATTATTAGGAACACCACACTAATACTGTGTTTGACTCCCTTTCGCCTTCAGAACTGCTTTAATTCTACGTGGCACTGATTCAGCAAGGTGCTGAAGGCATTCTTTAGACATCTTGGCTCATATTGATAGGAGAGCATCCTGCAGTTGATGGAGATTTGTGGGATGCACATCCAGGACACGAAGCTCCCGTTCCACCACATCCCAAAGATGCTCTATTGGGTTGAGATCTGGAGACTCTGGGGGCCATTTTAGTACAGTCAACTCATTGACATGTTCAAGAAACCAATTTGAAATGATTTGAGCTTTGTGACATGGTGCATTATCCTGCTGGAAGTAGCCATCAGAGGATGGGTACATGGTGGTCATAAAGGGATGGACATGGTCAGAAACAATGCTCAGGTAGGCCGTGGCATTTAAACGATGCCCAATTGGCACTAAGGGGCCTAAAGTGTGCCAAGAAAACATCCCCCACACCATTACACCACCACCACCAGCCTGCACGGTGGTAACAAGGCATGATGGATCCATGTTCTCATTCTGTTTACGCCAAAGTCTGACTCTACCATCTGAATGTCTCAACAGAAATCGAGACTCATCAGACCCTGCAGGCACAGTCTTCAACTGTCTAATTTTGGTGAGCTCGCAAATTGTAGCCTCTTTTTCCTATTTGTAGTGGAGATGACTGGTACCCGGTGGGATTTTCTGCTGTTGTAGCCCATCCGCCTCAAGGTTGTGTGTGTTGTGGCTTCACAAATGCTTTGCTGCATACCTCGGTTGTAACGAGTGGTTATTTCAGTCAAAGTTGCTCTTCTATCAGCTTGAATCAGTCGGCCCATTCTCCTCTGACCTCTAGCATCAACAAGGCATTTTCACCCACAGGACTGCTGCATACTGGATGTGTTTCCCTTTTCACACCATTCTTTGTAAACCCTAGAAATGGTTGTGCGTGAAAATCCCAGTAACTGAGCAGATTGTGAAATACTCAGACCGGCCGGTAGTTTCATATTAACATATTTAATTTTTTGTTTATATGTAGGCTTAATTATATTTAATTCTAATATTTTATTTATATGTAAATTTAGAAAATGTATATATATATATATATATATATATATATATATATATATATATATATATATATATATATATATATATATATATATATATATATATATATATAGGCTATATGCAAATGTATATGATATATGATATATGATATATAATGATATATAAATATGGAATTGTTATATAAATAAATGTTTTATATACATTTATATACAATAATGTTTATATACATTTTCGTTTACATTTTTTTATATATAATGTATTAATAATGTTTATGTGAATATAATAATTGTATTTATTTATATCGTGAAATAACATATTTTGATAACGTGTGTGTGTGTGTGTGTGTGTGTGTGTGTGTGTGTGTATATTCTGAGTCCTCAGCCAATCCTCCAATAATTATTATAGTGTGTTTATTATGCATGTTTTAGTGTGATAAATATCTATTTTCAATCAGACTCTTTTTGCAGTCCATCCTCACATCAGCTAAATCCTCTGATGTGTGTGTTCAGCCGGATCTCAACACACCAATAACACACACTCTCTGAATCCTGCCGCTCCGGCCACATCAGGCACTCTGGGAAGATTGGTCTGGGACTGGCCAAATAATGCCTCCGCTCGCCTGTCCTGCAAACCAAACACACTCAAATGAGCTGTTTATAGCTGAAAGAGCCTAATAGCTGAAGTACAGATGTTCATTGATCGATTCATGTATTCCCACTCCCGACTGTGGCCTTTTGCTCCGGGACGGAATGAGATTGTATGGATCATTGTGTTTTTCTAACTCACACCGCAGGAGCACAAGGGAACAAACACACCCCTCGTTACACCCTGCATTTGTAAAGCTTCTACACAAAGGCTGTTTGTATTGTGTGAGTGTGTGAGTGTACGTGCCGTAGTGTGTGTCCGGCTCTTATCAGAGGAACACCTGCTCACTGCAGTGAAAGGGCGTTATTCAGCCCCTCTTCAGTGGTTCAGGTTGTCCTGTAAACATGAGCACAGTCTCTGCAGTCGAAATGTGTGTGAGGAGGAGACCTGCAGTGTGTTGCGCCCTCTACTGGTGAGAAATCAGACAGCATCCACAACTGCTATTGTTTCAGTTTTGTGTGTGTGTTTACAGTTTTTCTCAATAGCTTACACACAAATTCTGGTACTAGAGACACAATGACCACAACATGTAACTCATGCACCAACCCTGAACCAATTCTGCTAAACATACAAGTAGTTATACAGTTATATGCACACTGTAAAAAAAAGTCAGCCTGAATTTTTTAAGTACAATCGACTTGGATGTTTAAGTTACTTCAACTTAGATTATGTTAAACTGACTTTAAAAAATGAGTTATCTCTTGTATAACTTATTAAAAAAGGTTTAACATTAATTTATTTTGATGAGTTAATACAATGTAAAAAGATATGTTGTCACAACTTATTGAACATATAGTTTTTACAGTGTACAAGCACAATTCCTGCTTTACACTCAAATTGCATCTCTAAAACACACTTTCTTTCAAAACACTACACACAATTCTCTGCATTTGGCACAAAGAAACACTCCTATTCAAATACACACACTGTCTCATCACATGGGCAAACACTGTATAACGTGTATAATGACATGGGTATGACACAGGTATTACAGGAGAGGGTGAAATATGAGGACATTACCCATGTCCCCACTTTTCAAAAGGCTTATAAATCATACAGTTTTTTTAGAAAGTAAAAATGCAGAATGTTTCCTGTGATGGGTAGGTTTAGGGGCAGTGTGTGTGTGTGTGTGTGTGTGTGTGTGTGTGTGTGTGTGTGTGTGTGTGTGTGTGTGTCTGTGTGTCTGTGTGTGTGTGTCTGTGTGTGTGTGTATGTGTGTGTGTGTCTGTGTGTGTGTGTGTGTGTGTGTGTGTGTGTGTGTGTGTGTTTTATTATTTGTGTGTGTTTTTGATTTGTGTGTAGAGTTCTGAGAGTATTAGGCATGCTTTCAGAAAATGCGTGTAAACAATTGAGAAAAAATTGTAATGGGCAGTGGCAGGAAAGTGTGTGTTTGTGTGTGTGTGTGTGTGTGTGTGTGTGTGTGTGTGTGTGTGTGTGTGTGTGTGTGTGTGTGTGTGTGTCTGTGAGTCATCTAATCATCTAACATAAAAATGTTTGTTATATACACACACACACACACACACACACACACACACACACACACACACACACACACACACACACACACACACACATTATATATGTATATATATATATATATATATATATATATATATATACTGTATATATATTGTATTGTAAAATAAAAATATGATTATTATTTGTGTTATTAATAGATTCAAATATTATAGTAGTAATATTTTTTGTTTTTAATATAATAGTATAATACTATAATACTATAATACTATAAAAATATAATAATATAATTAATATTTTATTTAGTAGTAATAACAATGAATTACAGACATCGATTTAAAATCACAAAACATGAAAATGAGAATTACAAAATAAGATATAAAAATACAATAAATGTTAATGTACAGATTAGAAATAAATGAATACGTGTTTATAAATATGTGTGTGTAAATATATCACACACATATTTATAAAAACGTATTAATTTATTTAATATCGTTTTTTTAAATGATTAATTCTTATTAATTATATTATTATATTTTATAGTATTATACTATTATATCAAACAAAATAAATATTACTACTATAATATTTTACTGTAAAATAGAAGTATTCTATATAATATAAATAATAATAAAAAATTTATATTACAATAAAACTGTAAAATTACAATACTAATATTTATGGTGGTCTTAAAACACACAGGAAACCTTTAAAGCGTCTCTTTTGCCAGTTTTAAGCACTTCTAATGTACTGTAGTGCTGTTTCTAATGGGTGATGAGGCTTTCTGTTCCACATGTTTGAGGCAGAGCTGAACAAAGTACAAAACTTCATTACTTGAGTAAAAGTAAAAGTATAGCTGGTCAAATATTGAAAGTGAAAGTTGTAAAAACAGATTTTTACTAAAGTAAAAGTACAGAAGTATTTGCTTTCAAAAGTACTTAAGTATCAAAAGTACATTTCTTTTTTTTTATTTCAAAGCATTATTTTATTATTGTTGTATAAATGCACATTATGCCGTCATGGTTTAAGCCAGTCAGCGATGCTCCATCTGACATACTAGCATACGACAAACTTAAAGCTACACTGTGTAACTTTTTTAGTTTATTCTTAGCTAAAAACACTTAGTTCTTTCAAAAATATATGTGCTCATTAATGTATATTTACTTCTTTCACGTAATAAAGTATTCTCGTAAGTTTATAATATGCCATTGAAAATACATACGGGTGAGGGGTTCGAATGCCGGTCGCCATGTTGCTCCTCCATCTTGAAAGTACATTAGCCAAAGAGGGACATACCCGTAAATTCAAGCTTCGCCTTTCGCGTTTTAACACTCGATGGCACCGTGTCAAATGTGAAGAGGGGGATTGCCGTGTTAATCTTGGACTAAATCGGCCACCGTAGGAGTTAAAACGAAATCAGAATTGAGAGGAACAGAAACTATTATTCACTGGATGGTCATATACCTTTACACCGCTAGATGGGGGAAAATATTACAGTGTAGCTTTAAACTAATTTAAATACTTGTATAAAAGTTACCAAGCTCTTTAGAAAGATGCTGTCACTTGAAAGGGCCCGTTCTTCGCGTGTTTTCGAAGCTTTGATTATGTTTACAGTGTGCAATATAACATGAGTTCATGTTTCGCGTGTAAAAAAGCACAGTATTTTTCACACAATTGACTTATCTGTACAGCGCTGTTTCCTCTGTCCTAAAAACGGCCGGATGATTTCCTTGTTCTATGAAGTCCCTCCTTCAGAAACACGTAACGAGTTCTGATTGGGCCAGCGCTTCCCGTGTTGTGATTGGACAGCAGCTTAGCGCACTTTGCCCGGAAAGGTCCCGCCTCTTACCATAACGGGGAGATGCAAGTGCTGAATGCGCGCTCTTCTCCACGTGGGAGAGCAACGAGACCACGCCCCCTATTTTGCGTGTTCTTGTGGGCGGAGGGTTAGTCAACAAACGGTTCAAGTGACGTCATTCCTGAAGGAAGTGCAGCGGTGTAGTCCAAACCGGCCGTTCGCTGTAGGCTTTGAAAGGGAACTTCTGTTAAATAAAATATCTCGCTTGGCATTGAGCGTTATAATTTTACAGGTATTATTTATGCTCTAACAGCAACATCACACACTAACTAAAGTTTGAAAGATGGAATCACGAAGAACGGGACCTTTAAGACCGAATGCACAGATCCAATACACTGATACACATCTGATATTCTCCAACTGTTTACCTTCACTTAAGACTTAATCAACTTTGTTTACGTGAATACTCGACAAAATCAACATTTTGACATCTGTCTTCTTCCATTTTTCTATAAACTATAAATCAGAGTTCAAAAAAATGCTGTGAAATCATTGAACTTGACGAAACTCTACAAGAGACTGGCTGCAAAAACCCAAACACCTTTTAAAAGAAGAAAAAAATCCTCCACTGACTTTCAAATCTGCTACAGAAATGACTTTTGATACTGCACAGAAATCAGCCACACTGTCAGAAAAAAAGGTACAGTGCTGTCACTGGGGCGGTACCGTAAGGTACAAATCCAAAAAGTTACTACTATGTACCTTTCAGGTACTAATTTGCACTCTTAAAGTACTGATATGTATTTTTTAATGTACTAATATGTACTATTTATGGGTGAGTAAGGTACAAAGATTTATCTTTTCACTTTTGTACCTTAGGGTACCGCCCCAGTGACAGCACTGTACCTTTTTTTCTGAGAGTGTATATGCGATAGTTGCATAAAGAGGCGGGGCTTCTCAGAATGGTGGTCAATCATTGACTGGGATCCCAAACACACACAGGCTTTAGTGCAGATTAGTATACACAAATTCAGGGCTTTAGTTAAGTATATGATGTGCCTCGTTGCTTTAGGCGGGTGTATAATGTGACTTTGCATGAGATAGAAGATGATATCTGCTGATGAAGGAGAACGGGGGGAATAATGAGAGGAAAACGCTTGTCCGTGTCAAATGAATTAGCCTGAATAACTGGAAAGCTGCTTGTTCGTCCGCCACCGGGAATGTTGTGACCTTCTGTGCGACAGGAGAAGCCAGCTCAGCGATTTTTCCCTAACGGAATTACAATCATCATCCGCATGAGTGCAATCTGTTCCCCCTGCTCAAATAAATCAACCATGCATGACACACACTCACACACAATCACAATCTCTAGATAAAATCGCATGCAAGACAAGCACATTTAATGAAAAGATTTGTTTGTGTATTCCTGAGCCGCATTTGATTGTCGAAGTCTTTACGCTATGACTACAGCACACTATAGTGTTCTGGGTGGTTGCCAGGGTGTTGCTATGCTGGGTTGCAGAATAATTGCTGTGCTAAGCAATAATAATAATTAATAATAGCAATAATAGTGTTATCAGACGTCATAATAATGAGCATTCTCTACACTGTAAAAAAAGGCAAATTTTTAAATTTTGCAGTACATTTGACTTTGATGTTTAAGTTATTTCAACTTAGATTATGTTAAACTGACTTTAAAAAAATGAGTTACATTTTGTATAACTTATAAAAAAAAGTTTTACATTTCTTAACTTATTTTGATGAGCTAAAACAATGTAAAAACATATGTTGTCATAACTTATTAAACATATAATTTTTACAGTGTAGTGGTGCTGAGGTTTGTCTCGAGATCCATTGTATAGAGATCTTGAGTCACTTTATATAAAACTCCTTAGTTCGAAATGGAGGTTTTATTTGTTATTTTTTAAAGTGCTTGACTAGTAAACACACACACACACACACACACACACACACACACACACACACACACACACACACACACACACACACACACACACACACACACACACACACACACACACACACACACATTTGTTTTTGTGACATATGGGGACTCTCCATAGGCGTAATGGTTTTTATACGGTACAAACCGTATTTTCTATCCCCCTACACTGCCCCTACCCCTAAACCTACCCATCTCACACACACACACACACACACACACACACACACACACACACACACACACACACACACACACACACACACACACACACACACACACACACACTCTTTCTCTCTCTTTCACACAAACACACACCACAAACCCACACACACACTCTCTCTCTTTCTCTTTCTTTCTTTCTTTCTTTCTTTCTTTCTTTCTTTCTTTCTTTCTTTCTTTCTTTCTTTCTTTCTTTCTCTCTCTCTCTCTCTCTCTCTCTCTCTCTCTCTCTCACACACACACACACCACAAACACACACATCCACTTGCCTCGAATAAGAAGATGAAATTTCCACTATAGAGATGTCATATTTGTGGAGCCGTTATGCGCGGCTCACGCTGTGTGTGTTTATCTGCTGTTGTGAATGTGCTCTCATGTTCTTTAATGTCTGTCTGTCTTTAAACGACTCCTGAGCATTAATGGACCGCTTACAGAAGTGAACCCGCCAGACGGTAATGACCTGTAACACATCCATCGTGATGACAACAAACATCTCAGGCGGAGGGAGGATGACTTCAGCTCGGTTTTACATTAGAAAACAGACAACTGGATTGGATGAAAGAGTAGATGTGCACATGTGAATTGTGAACTATCGCTCTCCAGAAGAATATAGGCCTATTCTGATTATTGTTAAATCATAAATGCAATCATTTATCATCGTCATCATCATATTGCTGTTGCTGCTGCATGGTTTATAAAAGCAATAATAATAATTTGTTCGATTTATATAGCGCTTTTCTAGGCACTCAAAGTGCTTTAGATTGAAGGAGGGAATCTCCTCAACCACCACCAATGTGCAGCACCACCTGGATAACCCACTCAGAAGAAATCAAGTCGATTTGTTTAAGTCAAATATGGTTTTTCACCATATACGTTGTTTTAAATCCATACTGTTAATGTGTTCAATAACATCATCATGCATTATAGTTTAAATTAGTTTGAATTGTTAAGGGCTTTGCAATACAATTTGGCAACAATAAAATGATCAGCCAGTGCATGGCATATATCGCTTTAATATATTCATCAGTTACAATCATTTACTGTTTAAAGGGGGGGTGAAACACTCAGTTTCAGTCAATCTCATGTCAATCTTGAGTACCTATAGAGTAGTATTGCATCCTTCATATCTCCGAAAAGTCTTTAGTTTTATTATATTTATAAAAGAAATATGGGCTGTACCGAGTTTTTCCGGAAAAAAACGAGCGCCTGGAGGTGTATCGTGTGGGCGGAGCTAAAGAATGACGAGCGCACAAAGCGGTGACGTCCTCAAGCGTGGAGAAACCCATCGCTATCGATCTCAGCTAATAGATATATGATCCAGAATCATCCGGAGGCTGAAATAAATTGAACAGGAGAAACAGCAACAGCAGGACGTCCGTCTCTGTGGTATGTACTGTATTTAGTGGCCTGTCAACATTTGTGTGTGTTTACTCGCAGTTTATGAGGACATGATTCGGTTTATGGACTATTGTATGCGACTAAACCTTAGCAGTAGCAAGCGAAACGGTTTTGCCCGTCAGACTAGTGTAACGTTATACACAGAACAGCAACGGAGTAACCGTTAGCGCATTTGAATGACGAAGCACGCTTTGTGAGAACGCTAGGTTTATGTTTGGGTGGTTTTACAATAATCAAACTGACACCTATAGTGGTCAGCTAAACAAATGTATTTAAACACACACCATAGATCGCATGCTCCATTGATAAATTAACTGACGTTATACACGATCGTGCAGTTTTCTGATGTTTACTTAAGCGACGATAGCCAACAACATTTGAAGCAGTTTTACTCACCGCCTGTTTCCAAAGCACGACCGCGAACCTTTATCGTCACCGCTCCATCAAAAACACACTTCTTTGGTAACTGTTGATTTGGTGAAGTCCTGTGACAGCAGTGAGCGTGGAGATCCACTTTGCGACGCGACTGAAGCGATGTTGTGAAGCTTCCCATCATTTCTGCGTTCAAATCGGTTCAAATGCAGCGCTGCCTTCCCAGAATGCTGTGCTGAAGCGTTGAAGTCGCTCGACGTCACCCATAGGAATAAAGTGGAGCGCGATAACGACAGAAGTGTTCACGGACGACTGGATCTGCACCTGAGAGAGTGTTCATGGGCGTGCATTTCCTCTCTCGCTCTAGTCACGCGCGCGCACCCTACCGGGAGAAGAGCCCGTACGGCCCATACAAGGACCTTCCGCTCTATTAACGTCAAGTAGACCCATACTCGAAAAAAACTCTCCGAAACTTGTGTCAAACCAGAAGGAGTATTTTTGACACAGAAATACTCCATCAAACGTCCAACATAGTGTTGTCAAAAATATCGATATTTCGATATGTATCGATACTGGAATATCTGAAACGATACGATTCTCAGTTTTTACAGTATCGATACCAGCTGCGCTCTCCTTCTCTGTCCGTCAGCGAGTTGACACACACACCGGCATATTCTCCCTCAGCCCAGTTAACCTCTGAGCACGGCGAGCGCGCGTTCTGCTGGACTTTTTTTTCTCATGACAGTGTGTTAGTGTTAGTGTGTGATCGGTCTGAATTTCGCGCGGGATTGCACATAAATTAATTCTACTAATCCCCGCAGATTTCGTGCTCACATCTGAAGCGCACACACACAGCGTACCTTAATAAAGCCGCCTCTGACATGATACAAGTGCAAACATTAGCTTTTTTCCAGCTTATTATCGGTCAAATACACTCAAAGAATTATCAGTGCACATCTGTAAGAGTATAAACGTAAACACAGTCGCAAACAGTTCAGGAAGAACGAGTAACAGGAACAGTGTTCAGGATCCGTGCGTCCGTTAGTCTTAAAGGGACCGCAGTCATTTGTTATTCAAACTACAAAAAGACAAACGATCAACTGCTCTTGACTGATCAACTTGTGTAACTTTAATAGTTTCATCTGTACGCTATTGAATTTTTTACAAAGAACATTATCCAATGTTGTTTTAAATGTAATTACTATGCATTATTTTTATTCAGTTACTTATCTGAATGTTAGACCTACCTGAAAAAATAAAGAAGTCTGTTTAATTTGTATCTTCTACTCTATTGCATTTATTTGTGCTATTGTTTGTAATCTGTTTATTTGTTCTTATTTTATTACTGTTTAGTCGTCTTTTTAAATTCAATTTACCATTCGAAATCAAGCTTTCTTGTGCTGTGTGTAAGCTATTGCAACACATTTACACCATTGTAAAAAATACATTGAGATAGCAAAAATTTGTGAGATAATTTTAATAGTAATTGATCAATAATTGTTCAAATCAAAACGATGCCCAATCCTAAGGAACATGCGGGCCACATGAATTTTTTGTAAAAAAATAACAATGAATAATAATAAGTTCTGTTGTCATATTAAGCATCTTATCTTTTTTTTTTTTTTTTTTTTTTTTACTGTGGTATCGATTTAGTATCGATATATCGATATTTTAGTCTGGTAACGTATCGAAGTCATAATTTTGGTATCGTGACAACACTAGTTCAACATTAGTTCCCTTTCGAAAGGGAACTCGCGCTGCGTCAGCTGACGCTACGGGGGAACGCCTTCAGCGTGACAGGTGTCTGAAATCGCTATCAAATCACAATCCTACTGACCGTCGGCAGCTGGTGATGTCATCACCGTGCGACCAGGAAGTATAAAAAGGCACCGTGCCAACATGACAACATCCTTTCGTCTTCAGGGACTGTTTTGTCTGGTTCGCTGGAAAGTCGTAAAATGAAGTGCACACGCAAGGTTAAGGGAGCGTACAGGAAGTGCGCTGATCCGTGTCCCAGGTTTCTTACGCCTGAGGACACACACACCCTTTGTGTGCTCTGCCTGGGGGAAGAGCACGCGCGGGAGGTTCTCGAGGGGGCCTCCTGCGCGAACTGCGAGCGTTTTCCCTTGAGGACGCTCCGCTCTCGCCTGGCCTTCTTCTCGAGGGAAGAAGAGCCAGCATCTGGGAGCGGTCCCGCTCAAGCTGAGGCTGAGCGGCGCCGTCTGTCCTGGGGCTCCCAGATGGACCTGGCTCATCGTCTGGAGAGTACAGTTCTCGCGGATGATCAGCCAGGTCGCGAGAGCAGGCTGACGGAGGAGGAGTCGGATGGAGGATGGCTGTGGATGTGGGGGAAAATGAAGCTGAGGCTGAATCCTCCCAGCCATCCTGCCCCGTGTATGGGGAGCTGTATGATGTAATGGGGCGCGCGGCGCTGAGACTTCAGCTGCTGTGGCAGAGAGCCAGGGGAGAGGCCGCCCGCCCAGACAGATTGGGCGATCGGTTTCTCCCCGACCATAGCCGCCCAGCTCCCGGGAGCCTTCCATTCCTCCCCGACCTTCACGAGCAGGTCGTGGGGGCATGGAAGAAACCCTACTCGGCGCGAATCCATCGGCATCAGCGGTTTAACTTCGCTGATGTCGAGGGATTGGCCGAGGCAGGGTATGTGTCGATGCCGCCCATCGACGAGACGTTCGCGAACTATCTCGCGTCTGGGCGGCCATCGACACTAAGAGCTCCTGCCCTGCCGTCTAAACCATTAAAGACGACCTCGCGTCTTAACGGCAGGGCATACACGTCGGCGGGTCAGGCGGCGGCGGCCTTGCACACAATGGCAGTGTTGCAGGCCTATCAGGCCGATCTGCTGAGGGACCTCGATCAGGGGGAGGGCCTACCCCCTGATGCGATGGCTGAGTTGCGCCGCACCACGGATCTCTCTCTCCGGGCGGCCAAACACACAGCAGTCGCCATCGGACGGTCGATGGCGGCTATGGTCGCCACGGAGAGGCATCTGTGGCTGAACCTGGCGGACATCGGGGGGAAAGAAAAGGCTTTTCTCCTTGATGCCCCGGTCTCGCCCTCTGAGCTTTTCGGCACCTCCGTCGAGGCGGTGGTGGGAAGGTTCAGAGAGGCGAGGGCGCGCTCAGCGGCGTATAGAACGTGTATTCCGCTGAGGTCCGGGGCGGCGCCCAGGCAGGAGGGTGTCCCTGGCCCTTCGAGGTCCGAGGATCATCGATTGGGCCAACGCAGCAGCGTAGCCTCTCGGGCGCCCCCTCCGTGGAGGAGTAGGACGCAGAAGAGGCGGGACACCCGCAACAGGAGGAGGGACATCGGGGAGAAGAGCCGCTTCCAGCGCCGGAAGCGGGGTGGTGAGTCTCCGCCCCCGAGGGCGCGGAAGTGATGTGAATATGTCCCCTCCTTTGTTTTTCTGTTGTGTTTCTTTTCTCTCCCCGGGCGCGCTTCACACCAGGCCGCGCGGGCCGATGATGAGCGGATGTGAGACTCTGACGGCCTGCCAGGCCGGTGTGTGCTCTGCCCGCACACAGTGCATCGTCTCTGGGAATAGCGGGATTTCGCGGCCGCCTCCAAAATCGGCCTTGCTTGAGAATGAAGCGCCCCACCCTCAGGTTAGTGCGCCGAAGCATGCATGTTACATGAAGCGATGAGGCACGGAAGACAGCGGGTGAGTCCCCTTTTTAGGGCAAACATTCTTCTTTTTAATGCCGTATGTTTGGACTCTATGCGTCCCTGAGGGATATTTTGTCTACAAAAGATGAAGTAAAGTGTAACAGTGGGCCTGTAGTTCCCCGGTAAAGGTGGCTAGAACGATGTTTTGTATAAACACAGTGTGTTTATGTAGGTTGTACGTTTGCTTGTGTAGCAACAGTAGTTTATAAGGCTGTTTCTCTTCTGGATATGTGTAATATGAGCAGTTGAGGCCACCGCACATGCCGCGGGCATGTAGCGGCGATATAAACTGACGTATGTTCTCCTGGCGAACGTTTTTAGCTGTAGCCACCTCTGGGTAGCGTTGGCACCTCTGCTAGTGAAATATCTAGATTAATTTGTGAGGTTAGGCTAGCGCATGAACTACAGTAAGGTCTGTCCCAGCCCTATTTAGGGCCGTTGTGTGTGGGATTATCAGACCGATGCTAGTGCATCAGGTTGGCCTAGGCTGTTGATGGGATGACGGTGGCGTCTCGCGGTGGCTTATCGCCCTGGCAGTTGCCCCGGGCTCCTGTCGGTGGTCCCGTAGGAGCTTTATATCCCTACCCGGCCTCCCCGCAGTAGGGTCGTCCGGCCAATGCCCACCCCCCCTTCTGCATTTGGGGGTTATTATTAATGCATAAAGGTGTTTAGCAGAATGAATCGCGACTCAGCCAGTGGTCGTGGGGACGGGGTAGGCGTCTCTTCGCGGTGCGCAGTTAGACTGGTTTTGCTAGCCCCGCCCCCCAGAGCTAGTGCAGCCGCCACTTCTGGGCGGCCCCCCGGCTTGGTTCAGGAAATGGCCGGTTATGTGTGTGTGTGTTCAATATCTTTCACTTTTTGCTCTGTGTCTTCTGCTTCACCTTTTAGGCTCGGGTCGAGCTGTACTTCGCAACCATCTGAAAGCATCGGTTGGTAGGATGCTCCCCTGGAGTCCAAACACTGTCACGGCTGATGCCCTTGCGCGGACGGCGGACCGCTGGACGACCAGACGGCCGCCCTGGAGGCAGGTGGCGTAAGTTGTACTCCCCTCGCTTTAGAGGGTTCAAGGCGCTTTATGCTGAGTGCACTGCTGTGGGCATTGTGTTTTAGGTCCACGCTGGTAGGCGCTGCCTGAGAGACTGCGCCGTCGCAGAAGGCTGCTATGGGCCGCTGGGGCGGACCGACTATAGAAGGCTGGCTGGCGGGAGACGCCAGCCGAGGCAGTCCAGGCAGTTAACTCTGGGTCAGGTGGTAGGCCTCAGTAGGCCTCCCTGCGGGTGAGTTCCGACATCGTGGCCCATGTGAGCAGGGAGGGTTCTCCCCAACGATGTCGGCTGCAGCAGAAACCTCGTCATAAGTAGGCCCCTAACGGCCTCCCTGGGGATGAGTCCCCAGGTAGTGACTGGATACCCAGTCCTCATCAGCCAGCAGACAGCCACTGTCAGCCCGACTTTAAGGGCTCGCTGAGTTTCAGCACGCCTCACATGGCGTCCCCTGAGGGGGTGACCTAGGGTTCCGACCATTGGTTGACAGGATCTAGGCCGCTTGAGGCCGCCTGTAGGGTGAGTCCCGGTTCCCAGGTCTTGCAACAGTGTGCGCGGGTGCTAGCCAGGCGGCTAGCATAGTCTGCTATCAGGGACGGGCCGCTTCAGGCCGTCCTATGATCGTTTCCCGGCCCTGCGGGGTTTCCGGTGGGATTTGCCATCGGATAAGCACCGTATGTCACCAATCTAATAGGGAACTGCCATTCGGCAATAGGCCTCTCCGGGCCGCCCTAAAAAAAGACCAGACTGTACGTAGGCATCAAACAGGCCTCCCTGGAGGTGAGCCCCGGGAACGCAACAGCTCCCAACAGTTTGCACGTTGGCTGACAGGAAGTAGGCCGCTCTAGGCCGCCTGAGGGTGAGCCCCCGAGCTGGGACGCTCGGTAGGCCAGTGTATTATGCTGTCAGGCCTCTTTTGGCCTTTTTGGGAGGGATTCCCGGACCAGGTCTCGGTGACAAGCTAGCTATTAGCATGGGTGGCTTCTGGCGCTATAGCCTCACGAGCCCCCTGATGAACCAGTAGAGCCACCTGCCTGCAGGCCGCCTGAGGGTGAGCCCCGAGCTGGGACGCTCGTTAGGCCAGTGTATTATGCTGTCAGGCCTCTTTTGGCCTTTTTGGGAGAGGATTCCCGGACCAAGGTCTCGGTGACACGCTAGCCATTAGCGTGGGTGGCTTCTGGCGTTATAGCCTCATGAGCCCTCTGAGGAACCAGTAAAGCCACCTTCCTGCGGCTTTTAACAGCAAACAGCTAACACTAACGGTGCTGGGTGGAGGCGCCTCATGGCCTCCCTGGAGGGGAAACGGTTCCTTGAAACAGGAACGTATAACTGGCTTTGGGCTGACAGCTAGCGGCTGCCCGCCGGTGGGTCCCGGCCTGCGCCGGTATAACTCAAGGGCGGGCTTATGCCCTAGCACAACGAGACTCCGTTTCTGCTGCGCAGTCCCTTCAGGACAGGGACTGGCTAGCCTACAGCATGGGTTACCTACCAAGCTGGCTTAAGAGCTCCCCTCATTGAGGGTCGTCTGCGAGCTTAAGGCCGCTTGAGTCTGATCAGACGGGCAGGCCCCCCTCGGGGCCTCCCGGGTAGATCAGTCCATAGGCCTTTTTTAGGCCTCCTGAGCACCCCTGTAATAAATGTGCTCAGTAGATCCTAGGATCGAGCAGAAGAGACTCCCCTCGATGGCAAGGGTAAGAAGCACTAAGCTGAGTACTGCTCTCCAGGATTCCCGTCTCCGAGTTCCGGTCTGAGGAGGACACTGCCACTTTGCAGTCCCTCAGTCTGGATGCTCATGAATAGAGCGATGTCCGGAGGCTCTGTTTTGACAGACAGGGTTGGCCAAGCTGGGGTGTCCCACAGAAGTGATGCCAGGTGAGGCCTCCCTGGTGGCATTCGGTGAGGTTTTCCCGAATTAGTGACGGCTGGTGGCGCCCTCGGGTCCCCTAGCCACATTCCCTTAAGGGACTCCTTCCTTCGAACGTAGTAGGTCCCAGGCCCTCGAGCAAGCCGAGAGTAGGAAACCTCAGTAAAACTTGTTTAGGTTCTCTCTTAGGCATATAGCTTGGGCTATGACCGTAGGGAATGATGTCACTGGCAGCCTGTGTGGCTAGAGGGGGAGTGGTTCAGACTTTCCGCGAACACTCGTCCAGGCAGTTCTCACTGCCAGTAAGGGGCGTGCACTCCCCTCAGCATGGCGGCGTGGGTATATCGTTCCCCGTAGCGTCAGCTGACGCAGCGCGAGTTCCCTTTCGAAAGGGAACGTCCCCGGTTACGTATGTAACCTTAGTTCCCTGAGAACAGGGAACGAGACGCTGCGTCACATGGCCATGCTTCAAGGTGTGCCTGCCCACAGTCCCTTCAGACGAAGCGGATGTTGTCATGTTGGCACGGTGCCTTTTTATACTTCCTGGTCGCACGGTGATGACATCACCAGCTGCCGACGGTCAGTAGGATTGTGATTTGATAGCGATTTCAGACACCTGTCACGCTGAAGGCGTTCCCCCGTAGCGTCAGCTGACGCAGCGTCTCGTTCCGTGTTCTCAGGGAACTAAGGTTACATACGTAACCGGGGACGTTTTTGAATCTTTGTCTATGTTTAGGATGGGAATCCAAGTCTTTAACAGTGTAAAAAGCTCAGTATGCATGAAATAGCATCCCCCCCCCCCCCCCCCTAAGATGATTTTAGTCTGCTACTGCAACTGTAAAGTGGCGATTGCTTTTTGCTTTTTCTCCATGACATATTTTATTAATCATCATAATTTATATTATTTGAAAGCTTAAACGGTTAGAATAAAAACTTGAAATTGGGCATGTTACCATGGAAACAATAATTGACAACTTTTTATGAGCTCAAATTTGGAACAAAATTGAATAACTAGTTCTTGTAATGTTTCATCATCGGACTCATGCTCGGATTGATATGGTAAAATCGACATAATCATTACTGTCTTTACAGTGTAAACAGTCACCTCTGGAGCTGAAGTTCAGTTATGGTAATGTTTAGCTTCCAGAAATGGCACTGAACATGGTAGACCAATCACAGCAGACTGAGCCATCTGATACAAAGTATACAAAACATAAATGTTCAAGTTCTGCTTTACTTAAACTTTGAATTTCTTAACTTAAGAATGGTAATGTAACGGATTACCTCCATTCTTTCAAGTTTTGCCAATTTATTCATGTTTACAGCGGTTGTTCAGTAAAAGTAGTTTATGGTTTAAAAATTAATTGACTTGTAGAATCATCATCTGTCTGCACAGATATAATATAACGCTGTTCATCAGACAGACACACTGCTAGCTTACGCAGGAGCCTACATTCACTGTAACCCGCCGGCAGGTCGCACTCCTGTACTGCCATCTCTCTCTCTCTCTCTCTCTCTCTCTCTCTCTCTCTCTCTCTCTCTCTCTCTCTCTCTCTCTCTCTCTCTCTCTCTCTCTTACTTTCTCAAAAAAACTCATCCTGTATGATTTATTAGCATTTTGAAAAGTGGGGACATGGGTAATGTCCTCATATTTCACCCTCTCCTGTAATACCTGTGTCATACCCATGTCATTATACACATTTGTGTCCTGATATTTCACAAAAACATGCCCACTGTTTCACACACACACACACACACACACACACACACACACACACACACACACACACACACACACACACACACACACACACACACACACACACACTCTCTCTCTATCTCTCTCTCTCTCTCTCCGTGGGACTGGAGCACAGTACAGACTGTCTCATACATTCTGTTCCTCTTGGACACGCTGAATGGTCATAAAAAATAAGAGAGCGAGATGACAGGGATTTACGAGTATGAGACTAGCAGGTACACAATGCTCCGCTGTGCCTGTTCTAATGATGAACGCGCTCATGTCTTTCTCTCTGTGCGGCTGTCAGTCATTCATCACAGATGATTTCCCGTCCCAGCAGACACGCTCGCAGACTTTACACTCTCTGATCTTTGATTGATGGCTGTCAGTCATATTTCAAGCAGCTCTTGAGATGAGCAAACCTCCTCAACCACTTCCTGTGACAATCTGGAGATGGGAGGAACCGCACGACCCCTATACAGTGAGATTAAGTGGAGAATTTATACTCACCTAAAGGATTATTGGGCTGGGCAATATAGCCCAAAAAAATTATCACGATATAATTTTCCATATCAGTCGATATCGATAAATATCACGATAAATGTAAAATCTTTATTTCTTTAAACTTTAAAGGCATATTTTTGCGCCTGAGTGAAAGATGTAGAAAACAGACAGTTTAAACTATCCTTTATTGTCAAAACATGACAAACACTTCCCAAACAGGTGAACAATTGATTTAAACTGAGGTAGATTTATTTATTAAAATCTTAACTGTGGTCAGCATTTTTTACTCAACACTATATCAATAATATCATTATTTACACTTAATTGTGTAAGTAGTAAAACACTAAACGCAAATGGGCAAAAAAATTGATCCATCATGCCTTGTTACCACCGTGCAGGCTGGTGGTGGTGGTGTAATGGTGTGGGGGATGTTTTCTTGGCACACTTTAGGCCCCTTAGTGCCAATTGGGCATTGTTTAAATGCCACGGCCTACCTGAGCATTGTTTCTGACCATGTCCATCCCTTTATGACCACCATGTACCATCCTCTGATGGCTACTTCCAGCAGGATAATGCACCATGTCACAAAGCTCGAATCATTTCAAATTGGTTTCTTGAACATGTCAATGAGTTGACTGTACTAAAATGGCCCCCACAGTCTCCAGATCTCAACCCAATAGAGCATCTTTGGGATGTGGTGGAACGGGAGCTTCGTGCCCTGGATGTGCATCCCATAAATCTCCATCAACTGCAGGATGCTCTCCTATCAATATGGGCCAACATTTCTAAAGAATGCTTTCAGCACCTTGTTGAATCAGTGCCACAGAGAATTAAGGCAGTTCTGAAGGAGAAAGGGGATCAAACACAGTATTAGTGTGGTGTTCCTAATAATCCTTTAGGTGAGTGTATATATATATATATATATATATATATATATATATATATATATATATATATATATATATATATATATATATATATATATATATATGTAAGGGATAATGTACACCCAGCCGGTTGTTATCGCAGAATAAACCCCAACAGAGGGGTTTAGGGGTCTGAAGGGGTTTATTCTATGATAACAACTGGCTGGGTGTACATTATCCCGCTTATTACACAGCTACTAGTCTCAAATAAATAATTATTAGCTCTTACACAAAGCTTCCGCGAAGAAAAACAGTTCCAACCTGCTTTAAGCCTTTATCTATTGCTGCTAAATGTTGAAAATGAATGCTGAAAGGGTTAGTTCACCCAAAAATGAAACCAAGCCTATGATTTACTCACCCTCAAGTTATCATAGGTGTATGACATTCTTCTTTCAGACAAATACAATCGGTAGCCTGACAAGCCAGACCCACATCAAGATGTTTGGTCTGGAAACTCACCGTAGACAGCTCAATCCGAGGGGCGGGATAAACGGTTGTCTTTCAAACTCCCTCTGCACCCGATAGGATAGCGCTACACCAACCAGAGCAACGAAGGTGAAGCAGAGCTCGTTGACAGATTAAACATTCACCGTATCCGGTCGGCTAAACTCCGAACACATCTTCCCTTTTTAAGAATGACTTCAGTGCCGTTCTTTGTTCTTTTCTCAGAGAAAAGCTTAACTCCAAGTCTTCCAGAGTCGCGGTCAAAGCTGATTCGAAAGACCGCCGTTCGCCAGTTTCTGTGTTTACTAGAAGCACGCAAGCGCAACTCGGCCGTCGTCATTATGGCCCCGCCCACCGACTCTTGCGGGCAGATTAAATTTGCTGCCGCTAGGGTGCGTCTAGATTTCTAGGCTATACAATCGGAGTTATATTTAAAAAGTCCAGGCTAACATTAATCCCAGCAGTAGTTGTAGTTGTGTTTGAAGTCCATAAAAAATGCAGCTGTCCGTCAAATAACGTGCTCCAGAAGCCAGCACTAAACAAAAGACAATTGAAAAACCGTGTGGCATTTGCCAAGGCCCACAGCCTGCTAAAAGGATGGACGCTGGAAAAGTGGCAGAAGGTGGATTTTTCAGATGAATCTTCTGTTGAATTACACCACAGTCGCCGCAAATATTGCAGGAGACCTACTGGTGCCAGAATGGATCCGAAATTCACCCGGAAAACAGTGAAGTTTGGTGGCGGAAAAATCATGGTCTGGGGTTACATCCAGTATGGGGGTGTGCGAGAGATCTGCAGGGTGGAAGGCAACATCAATAGTCTAAAATACCAAGAAATCTAAGCTACCTCTTATATTCCCAACCATAAAAGAGGCCAAATTCTGCAGCAGGACGGTGCTCCATCGCATACTTCCATCTCCACATCAAAGTTCCTCAAGGCGAAGAAGATCAAGATGCTCCAGGATTGGCCAGCCCAGTCACCAGACATGAACATCATTGAGCATATGTGGGGTAGGATGAAAGAGGACGCATGGAAGACGAAACCAAAGAATATTGATGAACTCTGGGAGGCATGCAAGACTGCTTTCTTAGCTATTCCTAAAGACTTCATCAATAAATTGTATGAATCCTTGCCAAACCGCATGGATGCAGTCCTTCAAGCTCATGGAAGTCATACAAGATATTAAATTTGGATCTCACAGCACCACAACTTAATTTGCTGACATATTTTTGTATTTGCAGTAAATTTGTTCAATTTCTGTATAGGCGACAAAACTTTTGTCTTGCCAAAATTTGACCTTTCTATCTTGATTAAATGATAAATATTTTTTTCTGTGAAAATTATTTATTTCAGTGCATTAAACATCATTTGGGAGGGTTTTAGCTTTTCATATGAGCTATTTCTAACACCAATGAATTAATTAAAAGTCAGGTTAATATCAGGTATTTCTAGAAAATAGATAAGCTAAGCAACAAGAATTTTGTCAGGGACTGTATATATATATATATATATAAAGGCTTTGGGCACAGCCATGTTTATGCATGAACAGGACAACACATTACATTGAATGTTAGGAAATCAAAGCTAAATGTTGATTTCCTCTCTTTGTGTTCATTCGTTTGGCTTGATGTTTAGCCTCTCTGCATTAGCATAAACCATAATGCTGAGAGAAGAGCAATCATTAAAGTTTAATGGCATTGCCATGGGTCAGTCGTTTAGCCGCTAGCAACCATAAGAGAGTGAGACAGAAATAAACTTGTTCTAATGATGAAGAAAGTAAAAGATGTGCTTCCTTTTTTAATGGCATAAAAGACTAAGAGTCATTTGTTATCATATTCAAAAACTACCAGGCGTTGAAATCTGACAGTGTTTGATAAACCTTAAAGGGATAGTTCACCCAAAAATGAAATTGATGTCATTAATGACTCTCCCTAATGTCGTTCCTCACCCGTAAGACCTCCGTTCATCTTCAAAACACAGTTTAAGATATTTTATATTTAGTCTGAGAGCGTATCTAAGTGTATGCACACTATACTGTCCATGTCCAGAAAGGGAATAAAAACATCATCACAGTAGTCCATATGAGACATCAGTTAGTTAATCAGAATCTCTTGAAGCATCAAAAATACACTTTGGTCCAGAAATAACAAAAACTACGACTTTATTCAGCATTGTCTTCTCTTCCGCGTTTGTTTTCAAACCTCAAATAAAGATTCAAACGGTTATGAATCAGCGGATTGACTCGGATCGCGTGTCAAACTGCTGAAATCACGTGACATTGGTGATCCGAATCATGAATCAATACGCTGATTCATAACCGTTTGAATTTTTATTTTAGGTTTGAAAACAAACGCCGAAGAGAAGACAATGCTGAATAAAGTCGTAGTTTTTGTTATTTTTGGAGGTCTTACGGGTGTGGAAAAACATTAGGGTGAGTCATTATTGACATAAATTAAATTTTTGGGTGAACTAACCCTTTAAACCTATATATACATTTCACAAGTATTCAGAGATGATGATCTGACGGGAGTTTGGGTGTTGATCATGTATTTTGATGCATTTTTAAAGATATAGCCAATGACTTGTCAGGTGTTGTAATGCAGTAACGCTATGGTTATAGTTTTACTCATTCCCAAGATCATGCGACGGATTATTATCTTTATGAATGCTTGAGGAATATATGTATAATTCATAATACAAGCTTGGAGTTCAAGTGTCAGCGTAAGGTCTGTTTGGGGCTAATGAACACATATGATGTGTGTTGTACTCGACAGCGCTCTGATGACCCGCACACCGAGAGCAGATGAAATCTGCGGCAGCTCCCATATGGCATTTCTGCAGGACGCCAACACTGTAGCGCAAACCCAGCAGAAACCTGATCAAGAGATTCACATTTGCCTTCAGTGAGAGAGAGATAGAGAGAGAGAGAGAGAGAGAGAGAGAGAGAGAGAGAGAGAGAGAGAGTGTGTGTGTGTGTGTGTGTGTGTGTGTGTGTGTGTGTGTGTGTGTGTGTGTGTGTGTGTGTGTGTGTGTGTGTGTGTGTGTGTGTGTGTGTGTGTGTGTGTGTGTGTGTTTTTCCCAGGATGGCCGCCCATTACAGGCTCTCTGACTGAGTTGATGGAGGTACAGATATTATAGAGCCACGAGCCTCTTTTACTAAAAGATATGACACTAATGAAATTAAGAGAAAAGACATGCGGTCACAGAGGCCAGAGTTGTTTTCAACATCGCTTTGCTGGCTCAAAAAACATTAATGTTATTTATGGTCCCTCTTGGCAGGCAATGTGCTCAGGCATTTGGAGAAAAGCAAACTGAATAGGTACACACACACACACACACACATATATATATTCACATATTTTTCTGTAAATATTCTCAGTATTTAATATTTTTATACTGTAATAATTTCATAGTTACTCTGTAGAAACAACTTATTAAATATTTGTTGTAGTGTCTTTTTATAAATGAAGGCCAGTATCACTGATACTAATACTGGTAATGTCTTCTCGTATCATCAGCGCTGGGAAGATGAATCTGTATTTAAACTGGGTCATCAATGTAGTAGAAATGTGAAATTATTTTTGAATTTGGTGCTTTCTAGACTGAGAAAAGACAGAAAATGTATTTTTGTCTCATGGGGATGAAAGACTACAATTCCCAGAATGCTTTGCTGCCCTGTGAGGCCATTCCCAAAGCCACCACTACTGGATTACTGTGACTGAGAACAGACACTACAATTAAATACTGAACCTGTCTGTTCAATATAATGAGTGAGTCGCCGCGCGAGTGTCACAGCACTGAGCACTAACTGCAGGAGTGAGATAAATGAGCTGATGATCTCTCGTGATGACAGCTGAGGTAATCGCGACTACACTCGCGGCATACATTCACAACGTGAGTTCAGTCCGGCGCGTTTCAGTTCATGCCTTTGCAAGCTTAACTTTCATAGAAATTAATTTGAGAATTTAAAAGACTTACATCTCTCAGCATAGCTCTGTTTAAATGAGTGCCTGCGGCTGCGAGCTGAGCTGTGCGTGTGATCTCCATCCCTCATGTGTGGGTTCAAAACATGCGAAAACGGCTCCCTCTGCTGGCTGTAGTCTTTAACCTTTGGGGAAACATTCCTCCTATGATGCAAATATCGTCAATTTGCGTCATAGGAGGAATTTTTCCAGAAATGAGATGCATAAATCTCTTGTCTCAGGGGGATATGAGGGGGGAAAGCACAATCATTTGAATGTACTCCAGGGTTTCTACTGATACAAAGCCATATGCTAATCGCTGAAGTAACCCTTTAAGTATTAATGATAGACATTCAGCATTTACTAGGCTGTAAAACAACTTTTAAATGTCGCGACTCCATGTCCCTAGTTTCTAAAATGATGTTTTAGAATAAGTAACGGAGGCTTGGGCTCAACTGTCAAACTGTCAACTAAAGGAGCCGTGGTTTACAGTGAATTTATAACAGCTAAGAGGCATGGTAAAGCACGTGCCTAAAACTCGCTTAGCTGTTATAAATTCACTGATCTGACATGCCTTTGAAACCTCGGCTTCACAGGGCTTATTGCTTTTATAAAACGGTTACCCTGCAATACAAATATTAAAGCCAAAATATATATCAATGCAACTTTCACCAAGTAAAATCAATAAAAGCCTTCCTAAAATAGCCCCTGACCGTGAACAGCAACCGCTGATCTATATCAATTTATTCTATATAGATCAGTCACAGCAGCAGAAGTTACACTGAAAAAAACAATAAGTCGAATTACTCCATTTTTATTTTGGTGTAAATTTAACACCTAAGGAAATTAAGTAAATGTACTTAACTAAGCTGAGTAAAATGTAAAAAGTGCACAAGTACATATAACTTGGCCTGTTGAATTTTATTGAGTAATTTTTACTTACAACTGGATTTAGTTAATATAATTAAGTAAATCTATTGACTCTTTTTAATGCATTTTACTTGTTTTATACAATGCTAATGGTTATTACCATATTTTATATTAATTGAAATCACTGATCCTTTTAATACAGTTTACTTGTTTTATGCAGTGCTGGTTATTTTAAATTAAATTAAATGTTGCTTTTATAATGTGAAAAAAATAATACTGTGACAATGTCCAGTTAAGGGTAATTTATTGGCAAGAAATAAAAAATAAGCACGTACAGAAACATGTAGCTAATGCTTCACTCGGGTTTAAATGTTTAAGATAGCATCTTAATCTCTATAGAAACATTTTGAAAGCATTTCAAACTAAACACTGAAACAAAACATGAAATACAAATTCAGAAATGTGTAAATGTAAAAACATTTTTTCAAAACATTTTTAACAGTTTTAGATTTAGAACCCTCATTATCAACTCAGATGTTGTAATACAACATAAGAAATGTGCATGCAACTAATACAAGTGTAAATGTAAAGGTTACACACAACATTATGGATGTCACAGGGTACAGGTTTTCTCAAGGCTACAGTTCTCCACACACACAAAAAACAAAAACAAGACAGATAATTGCCTTTGGCTGGAAACATGTAAAGTCAGTCAAGTTACTTATTAGTATCAAAACATTGACAGACTACTGTTACAATTAAAGCCAATAAAGGGAGAGTTCACCCAAAAATATAAATTTGATGTTTATCTGCTTTCCCCCAGGGGACCCAAGATATAGGTGACTTTGTTTCTTCAGGAGAACACAAATGAAGATGTTTAACTCCAAATGCTGCAGTTTGTCAGTTGTATTATATGTGTGAATGGAAACAATATCTATAAGGCAAAAAAACATGCATAGACAAATCCATATTAAACCCTGCGGCTCGTGACGGTCCTAAGACAAGGAGCACCGGAAGTGATCTCTCACGCACTGGGCCGCATCAATGCACAGGCTTACCTGGGCTTAAGCCCAGGGCCCCGGGCTGGGGGAGGGCGCCGATGATGCCGGGAAATATTGTAACCGGATTTTATAATATGTTGGCTGTCCCTTTAAAATTACGCGTTGAATGCACATGCGGGCTTTGCAAGTCCTGCTCGAAAAATGTCAGTCAAACCCTCTCTCACTCAATGAACCCTGCAATCAACAGTCACAGTTGGAGCTTAGAGCTCAAAAAATCAAGCCCGACCCTACCGAGCCCCTTATTTTGTCCGAGCCCGGCTCACGCATATCTCTACGCTAGATTGTGTACATTGACCTCAAGTGATCGTGCGCTGAAGGCTATTGGACGTCACATTCGACGTAATAAATTATATAAATATTGTTGGGTTTCTCACACAAACCGATTGTTTTGTGTCTTAGAACATCAATGTGTCGTCACAAGCCGGTTTAATATGGATTTCTCCATGCATATTTTATTAACTCTTAAGGATTTTGTTTCCATTCACATGCATTATATGACTGACAGACTGCAACGGTTGGAGCTAAACATATTATTTTGTGTTCAACTGAAGAAACAAAAGTCACCTACATCTTGGATGCCCTAGGGGTAAGCAGAAAAACATCACATTTTCATTTTTGGGTGAACTATCCCTTTAACCAAGCCACCAAATCAACCGCACCCATAAGTTGGTCTCTCTCTTCTGTCCCTTGCAACCGGTTCACATCAAATGCACAAAGGACTGGATGCACATGCAAAATATTCTGAAATTAAGAAAAAAGACACAGAAAAACAATAATCAGTAAACAACAAATATTTTAATATTAATATTTGCATTCACATCATTACTTTCACTAATTTGATGATGAAAAATAATTTTGAAACTGCTGAAACATCTCTAGCATAAAAACAAGCCCATGCAGAGCGTCTGTGAGTTTTACATTTGTTTGCTGTTTAGTCTGTCGACCAGAATGTCATAACGCAAAGCGTGTGTTTAAAAAAATGATCAAAAGAACTCAACGAAACGTCACATTACAACTTCTTGCATTAATGTAATACGAGGTTCTCGTCGCCATTTCCTCACAATAATGCTAGAATGTGATGCACATCATGAGAAATATACCCTGACCACAAATTAAGGATTTATAGAGCAGAACATCAGTATTTTAATAGATATATTTACAATTCTATCAAACAGAAACAAAGCCCAAACATTTCCACATCCAGCCACAGAAGCAGCACATTACAAAATTGTTTATTTACCTCAAACTGTCTTTGCAGAACACAATGCTGGATCCCTCTGTCTCTCCAACAATTTCTTCCGCCATAATCCTTTTTCTTTTTCTCCACAAATCAGCGCACATACAATTTGAAGCAAACTTTGTGCAGTTTATCATTTTAATAACAATTCAAAGTCTCGTGCGAGAACGCCGGTCTGCCGCAAGTGTGATCTTGCGTTATTTACTCGGCACATCGCACGTGTAGTTTGGGAAACGTAGTTTGTGCATGGGAGAGAGAGAGTTGGCTATTCTTCCTCTTGTTCAGTCATGCAGTGTGAACTCCTCAGTCGTCAAACCATCGTGCAGTGTGAACACAGCAGTGACTGAATGATACCCCAGATAGTCATGCAGTGTGAAAAGAGCAGAGACCCGACGAATTTGAAAATCGTGCAGTCTGAACTAGGCTTAAAACTGCTAACGTTCTAGGATTAGAACACATTAAAACACTCAAACTGTTGAAATATACAGAATTAGGTGATGACAGCACAACCATTGCATGAAATTACATTTACTGAATAAAATAAATCTAAAAATCGACTATATGATGCTGTTTATTGCTTACCTGTCGAGATGGACGAGACTTGCGTGCAGTGCAGATCGGAGAAGCCCTCAGCGGTCACGGTTCTTTCCGCACATGCGCAGCTTCCTTGCTCCAAGATGTAAATTTTACTTGATTTTTTAAAAATAGCTTCATGTACTTTATTAATTTGTGTAAATATGCCAGAAAGTCACAAGTGAAATTTACTTGTCTGTTGGATGTCTAATATTTACAAGTAAAAATTGAGTACATGTTTACATTTTACTTAAAGGGATCCCCTGGTGTTAAGACTTGTATGACTTAATATAACATAAATTATGCCTCTTACTGAAATATATAATAGAAAATTCATAAAAGGTCTACATTATTTAAAAAATCGATTTTATATTTGGACCATCGTAGGCGCCATTTTGTTTGAGTTCTAGGGTGATGACGTAGAATGGTTGCACCGAACGCGGCGACCATAAAGGGGGGGTGAAACACTCAGTTTCAGTCAATCTCATGTCAATCTTGAGTACCTATAGAGTAGTATTGCATCCTTCATATCTCCGAAAAGTCTTTAGTTTTATTATATTTATAAAAGAAAGATAGGCTGTACCGAGTCTTTCCGGAAAAAAACGAGCGCCTGGAGGCGTATCGTGTGGGCGGAGCTGAAGAATGACGAGCGGGCAAAGCGGTGACGTCCTCAAGCGTGGAGAAGAAAACGTCTATCGATCAGATTCAACTAATACAGATATGATCCAGAAATAGGCTGAAATAAATTGAACAGGAGAAACAGCAACAGCAGGACGTCCGTCTCTGTGGTGTGTACTGTATTTAGTGGGCTGTCAACATTTGTGTGTGTTTACTCGCAGTTTATGAGGACATGATGAGGACATGAGGACATGCGTTCAAATCGGTTCAAATGCAGCGCTGCCTTCCCAGAATGCTGTGCTGAAGCGTTGAAGTCGCTCGACGTCACCCATAGGAATAAAGTGGAGCGCGGCGCGTCATAAGTGTTCACGGGCGACTGGATCTGCACCTGAGAGAGTGTTTATGGGCGTGCATTTCCTCTCTCGCTCTAGTCACGCGCGCGCACCCTACCGGGAGAAGAGCCCGTACGGCCCATACAAGGACCTTCCGCTCTATTAACGTCAAGCCGACCCATACTCGAAAAAAACTCTCCGAAACTAGTGTCAAACCAGGAGTATTTTTAAAACAAAAATACTCCATCAAACGTCCAACTTAGTTTTTGAAACTTTGTCTATGTTTAGGATGGGAATCCAAGTCTTTAACAGTGTAAAAAGCTCAGTATGCATGAAACAGCATTTCACCCCCCCTTTAACTTCACCCCACTGTGTGGCAACAATGTCATCTGTCCAGCCTTTTCAATTTGAACCAGAGCGCGAAATTTGTGACAATGAAAACATAGAAGACGTCGAATTTGTATTGCATCAAAACGAAGACAATCGGGGGGTTGAGGAAGCGAGAGTGGGGCAAAATAGATGGTGTCTCTGTGGCAATTGCTTGCCCGATGCGAACCGAGAGAGAGTGTGTTTGCTGTCAGGAGCTGCCATTTTTCACTGGATCTGTTCAAGGTAAGTTTATGGATCGAACTAACGTTGTATGATTTATATTTAAAAATCGCCTGATACTTTACCTGCTAAATGCGATAAACACAGGAGATGTGACTTTTTCTCTATGATCAGATATCTCGTGCATCACAGCACTGTAAGATGGCGCCGCCGTGTTCGGTCGCCGTTCAGGTCGCTCCTCTGAGACTTTGCTTTTATTTATTATTCTACACTCTTTTGTTCTCGATTTTTACTAATCTATCATCAGCCTTGGTCTGCTATGATAGCAAAACACTTTTGGATATAGGTTATCGCTACACTGACCTGGTTCAAGACGCTTTCATCAATCCTCTGTGGCCACCTGAGATTCTTCGGAACGCTGAGTTGAACAAAGGCCACTCGACTCGTAGGCGAAGATTCAAAAAACACAGCGGGAAACGCGCTGGGATCCGCAACAGACTGAGGAAGAGAGCATTCAGTCCTCCTCTCCCGAGCATTCTGCTCGCAAATGTCCAATCCTTGGAGAATAAGATGGACGATCTTAGAGCCAGGATAACTTTTCAACGGGACATGAGAGACTGCAACATCTATTGTTTGTCCGAAACATGGCTCACGCCCGCGGTCCCGGACACAGCTGTGACGCCGTCTGAGAACTTCTCTGTTTTCCGGATGGACAGAACAGCCGAGGCCGGTAAAACCAAAGGCGGCGGAGTGTGTTTCATGATCAACAAAAAATGGTGCGATCCCAGAAACATCTCCATCCTTTCGCGATCCTGCTCGCCTCACCTGGAACATTTATCAATCATTTGCCGCCCATTCTATCTGCCTAGGGAGTTTTCTTCGGTCGTCGCCACTGTGGTTTACATTCCGCCACAGGCAGACACGGGACTGGCTTTATCTGGCCTCCATGATGCCATCAGCGGCTCCACAAACAGCCACCCCGATGCGGCTTTCGTCGTCGCGGGTCATTTTAACAAAGCCAACCTTAAGAAAGTATTGCCTAACTTTCACCAACATGTCTCCTGTCCCACACGAGGAGCAAACACACTGGATCACTGCTATTCTCTGTATAAGAATGCCTACAAAGCTCGTTCACTACCAGCCTTTGGTAAATCGGACCATGCCGCCATTTTCCTTACACCTGAGTACAAACAAAGGCTCGTTCAGGAATCCCCGGTGAGGCGGGAAGTTAAACGCTGGTCGCCTCATTCAGAGATCATGCTACAGGCAGCTCTTGACGACGTTGACTGGGACATGTTCCGGGCGAGTTCATCGGACGTCAGCGAGTTCACTGATGTGGCGCTCTGCTTCATCAACACACTGACAGAGCAAGCCACACAAACAATAACTATAACGTTCTTCTCTAATCAGAAACCGTGGGTGGACAGTTCAATCCGCGCTGCAGTGAACGCCCGCACTGCCGCATACAACGCTGGTCTACTAACAGGGAATATGAGGGATTATAAATCATCCTGTTATGCTCTCCGACGCGCCGTTAAAGCCGCAAAGCTCCGTTATAGGGATCGCGTGGAGTCTTATTTCCAACTCAACGACTCCCGGCGGATGTGGCAGGGACTGAGGTGAGAGCTGATCCGTTGCTTGTGAACGAGTTAAACTCTTTCTACGCTCGCTTTGATGGCAATCGCGGCAGCGCGACACCGCCGAGTGACGTGTCAGACAGAATCACTCAGAGCTGCAACAATCATGTGATCTCTGTCTCGGAGGATGAGGTTCGTAGGACACTCAAACGTGTGGATGTTAGGAAAGCTGCTGGTCCGGATGGCGTTTCAGGTCGTGTCCTGCGGTCCTGTGCTAATCAGCTCGCTGGACTCCTCACATCCATCTTCAATGAGTCCCTTGCTACATCTGTGGTCACAACCTCATTCAAAAAATCCACCATCATCCCTGTCCCTAAGAACAGTAAACCCTCTTGCCTAAATGACTATCGCCCAGTGGCTCTCACGTCTTTAGTCATGAAGGTCTTTGAGAGACTCATCAAAAACAACATTTGCTCCTCCATTCCCGACACCTTGGACCCTCTTCAGTTCGCCTATCGTCCCAATAGATCGACTGAAGATGCCATCTCTCACGTCCTCTACTCCTCCCTCACACACATCGACAGCAAGAATGGGAACTATGTAAGACTGCTATTTATTGACTATAGTTCAGCCTTTAACACCATAGTTCCCATTAAGCTAACTAACAAACTCCTGGATCTCGGACTGAACTCTTCTCTCTGTCACTGGATTGAAGATTTCCTCACTGGCAGACCTCAAGTGGTGAGAGTAGGACAGTTCACCTCCACCTCCATCACCGTGAGTGTGGGAGCTCCACAGGGCTGTGTCCTCAGTCCCCTGCTCTACTCTCTCTACACGCATGACTGTTTGTCCACACACAGCTCCACCTCTGTCATCAAGTTTGCGGATGATACTGTTGTCCTGGGCCTCATTTCCAACAACAATGAGACCGCATACTTGGATGAGGTGGAGCAACTGACATCATGGTGCCAAGACAACTGTCTCCTTCTGAATGTGAACAAGACCAAATAATTGATTGTGGACTTCAGGAAGAGACAGCAACGGTCATATTCCCCTCTCATGATCAGCGGGACACCAGTAGAGAGAGTGAGCAGCTTCAAATACCTGGGTGTGAACATCTCCGAGGACCTGACCTGGACTGCACATATCCAGTTTCAGATGAAAAAGGCCAGGCAAAAACTGTACCACCTGCGACAGCTGAGGAAATTCCGGGTCTCACCAGCTATCCTGAAAACTTTCTATTCAGGGGCGATAGAAAGTTTACTGACTCAGTGCATCACAGCGTGGTATGGTAACAGCACCAGTCACGACCTCAAAGCCCTGCAAAGAGTGGTGCGCTTGTCCGAGCGCATCTCAGGGTCAGCTCTCCCGTCTCTGCAGGACATCTACATCAAACGATGCAGAGGTAGAGCTATAAAAATCATCAAGGACATTAATCACCCGGCCAACCCCCACTTCACCCGGCTGCCTTCTGGTAACCGCTTCCGTAGCCTGATGGCCAAAACTGAGAGACTCAGGAGGAGTTTCTTCCCACAGGCCATCAGACTCCTGAACGCTGTCACTTAACTACATGTGACTTCACCTCACTCAGTATTAACAAACTCACATACTGATATTGCACTGCACTTTATGCGTGTGTTCCATGTAACTACTCATTATAATGCTGTTTGCACATTACACTCCTGCACTTCTGTTATCCACGTATTTATTTTTATAGTCTCCAGTTTACTTTATCTCACTTATTGTATTCCACATCTCTTATTTCTTTTACTTGATTTATTCATAATTCTACATATGTATATATATAGCACCTTATCCTATTCCTATTTTATCCTATCCCTATTTTATAATTTATTGTGCTTTTTTTGTTAATTGTTATTTGCTGTCCATGGAGTGGACCTGTTTACATTTCACTGCCGGTTGTATTCTGTATAACTGTGTATGTGACAAATAAAACTCTTGATCTTGATCTTGATCTTGATCACATGAGGCAGCTTTGAGGCAGTCTGTTAGCCTAGAAATCTAGACGGACCCTAGCGGCAGCAAATCTAATCTGTCCGCGAGTGTCGTCTAGCAACTCTCAATAACCTTCTGAGCTGTATTCCCCTAACTCTTGCCGGACCAATCACATCGTGTATAGAGTCGGTGGGCGTGCTTCTTTTAGTAAACACAGAAACTGGCGAACGGCGGTCTTTCAAATCAGCTTTTACCGCGACTCTGGAAGACTTGGAGTTAAGCTTTTCTCTGAGAAAAGAACAAAGAACGGCACTGAAGTCATTCTTAAAAAGGGAAGATGTGTTCTGAGTTTAGCCGACCGGATACGGTGAATGTTTAATCTATCAACGAGCTCTGCTTCACCTTCGTTGCTCTGGTTGGTTGTAGCGCTATCCTATCGGGTGCAGAGGGAGTTTGAAAGACAAACGTTTATCCCGCCCCTCGGATTGAGCTGTCAATGGTGAGTTTCCAGACCAAACATCTTGATGTGGGTCTGGCTTGTCAGGCTAGCAGTCTGTCTGAATCGAGATGTGTTATGGGCTGCGCTCGTCAGTCTACACGACAGGAGAGTGCTGGCCTGCCGAATCGGAACCAGGTGATAAATAGGCAAGTCAACCCTCACGTAACATTTGTGCATGTGTGTGTCAGAGTGAGTTTTGTGTGCACGTGTGTTTTAAATGCAATTACAAAGCAATTAACTGGCTTTGTATAACTCTGAAACATGAAATGTGGGAGTTATCTGTTTTTGGCAAAAAACGAACTGTTAAAATATAAACATACTCATTCTTTCAATTAACTATAATTTAATTGTATTTTTTGGAATTTTGTTTAATCAAAACCACCCAAACACAGTGTGAGCAATATTACTTGGAATACACAATAATAAAAATAATAATAATAAGCACATGATTTATGCGAAAATGGAGTTACCTGTTTTTGAAAAATAACTATTTAAGTTTTGTTACATTACTGGTAACTTGTCAAGTTCTTGTATTGTTCAATTTAACAAAGCATTGCATCAACAAAATGAATTATGTCCAGGCATCTTATGAAAAAATGTTTGTGTCAGATTTTTCACTTTTGAAAGTTTGATCTACAATTCAAAATAAAAGTTTATTAAAGTGGATTTGAAGAATGCTGGTTTGTGAAGATTCTCAATCACCGTACAGTAAGTTGGTAGTTGAGTCATGTCAACTGGACTACGTCTTTGTCAAATGTAGAAGTCCTGCTGACCGGACTTTACCAAACTACCAACGCATCCAGAAAAAGTTTGTATACACGTGTGTACTGCATATATTTATTTTTTATTTATAAACACATAAGTATAAATTTAAGAAAAACATGTCAATGAACATTTATGTATATTTTGAATTATATATAAATATATACACGTTAATATTTTAAGTATACGTGTATGTGTTCATGAATACAAAATAAATATTTGCAGTGCACACACGTGTAAACACAAACGTATCGTGTGTATGCAATGTGCATAGATGCAGCTACTTGTAACGTGAAAATTGCTGTGTCTGAAATATGATCTGTGATCGGGATGGTCTTTGTTGTGGAGCCATTATGTGTGTTCTGTCCATTCTCTTGTCCAAGCTCAGATAAGAGAACATCTGCCACCATTGCCGTCATGTAGCCATAGTCCTTCTTAACCGCTACTGGCCTTGCTCTGAACATCTTGTGAACCTTGCTCCAGGAGATTTTGAACTTAGGTTCACCAACAGTCTCCCCATCTTGAAACACTGCCTGTTTCGAATAGAACATATAAATATACATTAATTGAAACGTTAGAGGAATTTCTACGGTGAAAGCTTTCAAAACAATTGTAGGCAAAAGGGTTCATTATTCAAAAGCTTTTCAAAAAGCTCAATGATGACCTTTGCTGATGAAAAAAAAAGTTAAAACATTGTCACAAAATGTTTCACAACAGAGTCCTGACCAACCCAGGTAAAAAAAAAAAAAAAAGTACATGCCCATGTGCTCTTAAAGTAATATATTTTCACGCCCTTAATATAGTAATAATAAGAACATTTAAGTGTATTCAACTGTGCTAATGAGACACCATGAATCTTAACAATCTCTGTATAAAAAAATACTACAAGTTAAATACAGGAATAGTTCATATCAATAGTGTCTTCATTTTCTACTACAAATTTCAGTAAAATACATCATTTACATTATTTTAAGTCATACAGGTCTTAACAGTGTTTTCTGTAATGTTACGAGCGACGAGAATACTTTTTGTACACAGAAACATGTGGAACGACATGAGGGTGATTAATTAATGACATTTTATTTGGGGGTGAACTAACCCTTTAACATCACTAGCTAGACTGTAGTGCTTAAAAGGGGGAGAGCTGTGCCAATATTACACTCACCTGGGGCCTGTAACATGAAGCTGGTTTAGCTGGCTAGTCAGATTTGTTTAAGCTTAGTTTGTGCCAATCCTAGGTTTTAGGTACCATTACAATAGTTTGGCTTTTAGCTGTGTTCATCGCCATAGTAACTTACGCTCCACGGCTAACCTGCTCCAGGGCAGGTTATGTTCTGAATAAGAGATCTCAATCTGAAATTGGACCAATCAGCTGTGAGTAAAGTGACACACCTCTGATGCAATAAAGTCACTCCCCCTGTTTCTGCTCCAAATTAAAGGTCACTACATAGCAAATGGTTTTTAAAGACTAAAGCGTCTGGCTTTTAACAATGCTTATTTATAATAATAATAATAATAATAATTTTGAATGATTTAGATATAATTGGTGTAATTATTATACCCGTAATCAATTACACATTTATCATTTTAGTTTAATCATTAATAGGCTCTTTGTTAAAATTAATATAAATGCAGACAGTCATATAAATAAGCTTTAAAATCAATAAATAAAACTATTTAAAAACGAAGCTTACTGAGCTTAAATGTTCAATTTTCTCGATATATTAACTAAACTAACTTCATAACTTTTACTTGCATTGACGTATACAATTTTTTCTTTAAGTTGTCCTCTTTCTTGCTGGGTACAGTTTTTCTTCTTGCTGGTTATTTTTTTTTAATTTTTTTAAATTCTTAATATTTTTCAATCATGTAATATTCAGCAGAAGAGAAATTAATCTCACTGCTTGTCTCGCGAGAAGTGAATCTCAGTTCCACAGCGTGTGATTGGCTGTTCACTACTGATGTCACAGCTAAACTCCTGAACTCAGGATTAAAGCCTGAGTTGACAGAGGGACCAACAAAGCCTTAATACAATGGTTTGGTTTTGTCAACTCAAAACTAATCCTGTAACCCTGAGTTTGTTAAACTACCATCATGGTGCAGGCCCCTGTTCCCTGTTAGCAATGTTGTTATGATCCGGAGCAGCAAGCATGGAGGCATGGACTATCACGTCATATCCAAAATGTATTCTCTTTGGAAGGTATTTGAGCCACATGCCAGGGGTCAAATTCGTAGTGTTTTTCTGGGTTACTGACCCTCATTTCTTTAACAATTTGTGGATGTCTGTCGGTGGAAATGATAGAGACCTTCACTCCATTTTCTTCTATGGATTTAAGAGCTTCCTTAAAACCTCTTATCTCCATGGTATTAGAGCTTGAAACCTGGGTGCAGCTAATAACTTTGAAGTCTGCAACTTTTTGACTCTCCACGTCTCTAAAAGTGTATGTGCAATATTTGGCACAATGACCGGGAGAGTCACACCGCCGGCCATCTCCACACAGGACAACTTCTGTTTTTCTTGACTTCATACTGCCTCAACATTCTGCATTGCGTTCTTTGGCCCACGTCTTCGCAATAACTGGAAACACATACTTATTCCTAAGTGCTGTGTATTTTTGTTCACTTATTGTTTCGAGGTTCATGGTCTTACAGAGCTGTTCAAATTTAGCAAAATGAATGCCACTGAAAAACACTGCTGCTGCCAAAATCAGGTTTCCAGCCCCCTTGGTACCACTGACAGTAGGCTCGGACTGCCATCTATAAAAACAGCCATTAACACATGTGAGATCCAGAGTCAGCTGTGATCCTTCATTTTCTACCTCCTTCATATCCTCCATGGCTATCAAAGCGCCACACTTTAAACAATGCTGTAGTAATGTTAACTGTTTAACTGTTGCTCAAAAACAACAACCAACCTGTCTTTATGGCTGTCATTTGAAGCTTGAGATTCCTGGCTGCTTTGAGAAGCCTCAGGTGGACTTGCATTATATTCTGAATCAGAACGTATGTCTTGTGGCTGACCTCACTAATTTCATCATCTGAAAGGAACAGATCCTGGGAAGGGCATTGTTGATCTACTTGCTCACCTTTCTCAAACACTTCAGCAGGCCCTGCTGCATAAATATGGTCGGTGTCACCATGGGCGTAGATTACACGGGGGACGGGTCCCCCTCACTTTTAATAAAATGTATTTTCGTCCCCCGCACTTTTTCTTGGTCTCACCGACATCGATTCTAGTCGACCCGCTCCAAACGGGATTCGAACCGGCGTTACCTGCGTGGCGGCGGGCAAGTTAACAGGGACGCTAAAAACAGCATTCTCTAATCTCGGTTGATAGCGCGCTTCTTGAGGTCACGGTCAAATGTATTTACATAGAAACCAATGTGAATACTAGGGGTGGCCCCTAATAGTCGAAGATTTGATGCATCGATATGCAGGACCGGATTCGACCACTGATCTCATGGTCGAATCTTCGCGGGTGTTATGAAACGAGGATTATACCATTTTGGCAATATGGGGGTGCTCAATATTAGTGTTATAAAGACGTGTCGCGGCGCTGAGCGATCGCCCCTTTAAGGGCACTGAGCTTTGCACCGGACACACCGCGCCTTTAAAATTCGAACAAATACACCGACAGCGGCATTCGACGCCTGTCCGCGGCGATTAAATGTATATTTCCCTCAAATCGTGAATGTACATACTGATTTCACCCTGTGCTATAAGATACACGTCGTGCAGCTCCTTCTGTCAGAAGTCGATTCAAAATTGAGCTTGCGCGTATATAATGCTCACGTCTGCCTGAAGTGAGATAATGTTACCTGAGACACGGCGCTGAGCTTCAGTCCGGTGTGCGACTAGCCTGACAAGCCAGCCCCACATAAAGATGTTTGGTCTGGAAACTCACCATTGACAGCTCAATCCGAGGGGCGGGATAAACGGTTGTCTTTCAAACTCCCTCTGCACGCGATAGGATAGCGCTACAAACAACCAGAGCAACGAAGGTGAAGCAGAGCTTGTTGATAGATTAAACATTCACCGTATCCGGTCGGCTAAACTCCGAACACATCTTCCCTTTTTAAGAATGACTTCAGTGCCGTTCTTTGTTCTTTTCTCAGAGAAAAGCTTAACTCCAAGTCTTCTAGAATCGCAGTCAAAGCTGATTCGAAAGACCGCCGTTCGCCAGTTTCTGTGTTTACTAGAAGCACGCAAACGCAACTCGGTCGTCGTCATTATGGCCCCGCCCACCGACTCTTTACACAATCTGATTGGTCCGGCAAGAGTTAGGGGAATACAGCTCAGAAGGGTATTGAGAGTACCTAGACGACACTTGCGGGCAGATTAAATTTGCTGCCGCTAGGGTGCGTCTAGATTTCTAGGCTAGTGTGCGACCCCCTTTAGGCACAATCGGCTTAAGAACGTGCATATAAACGCACTCAAAGTGTTCTTTTTTCCTCTCTAGGCAGCTATTTTTTTAGGGTTATTTATCAAAATGTTCTTTTCTTATATTTGTGTGATGTTCTGTGTTTCGATCGCGGCTTTTAAATGTTATGAGAGAACGGTTAATTTACGTTAATGTGTAGCGTAGCCTAGTTTTGATGACTTTATTAAAAGTGGTGGCTGTGTGCCGTGTATAAAGTAAAATAAAAATAGTCTTAGCCTCCTGCTGACTAGTGTCCTGCCCTTCCCAACCCGTTTATACCGTTTATTTTTTTCCGGTCTATGGTTTACACACACACAGATGATTCGACTATCGGTCGACCATAGAGAGATTCGAAAATTCTGATTCGAATGTGCAAATCCTAAGTCGGGGACACCCCTAGTGAATACATCAAGATTTAAATTCAGAGACAAAAAATAATCTATGCATGACCTGTCATTTTATTCGCATCTAAATATGAGCAGGGCGCTCTCTCACAGAAAGTCAAAAAGCGGATTCATAGAATAGCCTACCCTGTCACGCTGGAGCTGCAGCTGAGGGAAAACAATCGTTATGATGATGAAACGTGACGACGACAATCAGACGATTGCGACAATATGCTTTATGTGCTTATCAAGCCATCTCAATGTAGCCTATTTATTGACAATAAAGTATCATATGAATAATGCAGCTTTTTTAATGTATCTTCTGCTCACCAAAGCTGCATTTATTTAATCAAAAATAGTTAAAACAGTAATATTGTGAAATATTATTACAAACTAAAACAGTCTTTTTCCTATGTGAATATATAGTAATTTATTCCTGTGATCAAAGCTGAATTTATCATTAGTCAGTCTTCAGTGTCACATGATCCTTCACTAATCACTCTCAAATGATGGTTTTAATAATCAAGAAACATTTATGATTATTATCTGTGTTGAAAACAGTTGTGCTGCTTAAAAATGTTTTGGAAACCATGATACATTTTATTTTTCAGGATTCTTTAATGAATAGAAAGTTCAATTGACAGCATTTATTTGCATTTATTAAATAAATTATCTTTTATAATATTAAAAATATCACTTGTGAGCAATTTAATGCATGTCTGATCAATAAAAGTATTAATTTCTCTCTTTTTTAATTTTACCACAAATGTTTAGATGGTTTCCACAAAAATTAAGCATCACCATGAGCAGCACAACTGATAGTAATCATAAATGTGTGTTGAGCATCAAATCCTCATGAGAATGATTAGTGAAGGATCATGTGACACTGAAGACTGGAGTAATGATAATAAATTAAGCTTAGGCTACTATATATTCACATATGAGAACAGCTGATTTACATCAGAATATATATATATTATTTTTTTTAATTTTTAATTTTTACATTGCATAAAATCTATGGAAACCCAATGGACAGTTGTTTGTAGTATATAAACCAATCATAAAATTGGCATAAAATATAGGAGAAAAATATTATAGATATTAGAGGTTATTGTTCAGCAGTGTATTTGATATCTTACCAAATTAAAAGCAAGAGATGTGATAAATTATATCGGTCCAAAAAAATAAAAATTTGGTATTATGACATTTCTGTCCCCCTCACTTCTGAAAAGATGGCTGCCCTGGGTGTCACACCACTGTACAGCTGCGTCCGTCTGCGTTGCTGCGTCCGTCTGCGTTGCTGCGTCTGTCTGCGTTGCTACATCAGTCATTACTGGAGAACACTGTAGGGGAGACCGGGGGCAATTGTAACACATTTTGGTCATGTGTTCATTGCTCAAAAACCTTTTGAAATATTTGGATAAAAAATGTATGTTGGTAACTTGTATCTATGTTCTACTTGTTAACATTCACCAAATTGTTTTACAAGCAATGTTAGAGTCACAATACTGATTGAAACATTACAAGTCAAATGTTACATCTGCCCCCACATGCGGGGGCGATTGTAACACCATGCGGGGGCAATTGTAACAACACATGTAATACCTTTGTATAAATACCAAGGACCCCAATAAACTTCAAAGAATATAGATATAATTTAAACTATTTAAAATCAATTAGAATATGGACAGTGACACTTCCCTTACTATTTTCCTTGGTCTGAACAGCATGCTGTAAACAAAGAGTGTACAGGGCCTACTCAGTAAAATGGATCCAGACTGAGAGGCAAAATCTTTAAGCTCTGTACTATGCCACTAAATATATTGATAACACAGTATACATAGTTTAATAGGGTATACTTAATTTGTAGGCTATACATAAATATTAAACTGAACAGAAAAAACTTTTCACATTATCACATTATTATTACGACATTAGAAAAAAAAAACAATCATCTATTTTCTATATTGAATTTCCATGGTAGGGTTGTATTACAAGCCAAAAATAATAGTAAATGTGTTGATCTTACACCAATGGGTAGTATATGGCAGTATTTAAATGCATAGATATTGAAGAATTAGAAAGCACTAAAATTTGCTCTTGGTGGGATTTGAACCCCAGTCCCCAGATTGAGAGGCACTCAAAGACTATAAACCACTGGTCTGCTATACTGCAATAAAATATTTAGAGATGTATGACATAGATATTTAAAAACTGAACTAAATACACTTTTCTTAAATTATTGGTGGGGGGTCGGGGGTGGGGGTTGTCTATTTTGATGTCCTTACTAAAGCTGGACACTATTTTGATGGGTGTCGGGGGCAATTGTAACGCAGTGTTACAATTGCCCCCGACTGTACGACCTCATGACAAGCTACCCTACTAGCTAGAAACAATAAAGCAAATGTTTGACAAATATATTAAATGTTAGAAAACAGAATGGTCATGAATACAAGACAGATTTAAATTTATAGACATTAATTTTTTTAACAGTATAAGGAAAATTCTGTAGGTGAGAAAAATCACTTTCACGCCTAAAAAATGAGTCTTTGCAGAAAAACTTTACCAAGTATCACTCAGCAGCTTGTCCTTTGGCAGGCAGAGAGGGATCTCCACTGAGCATATGCAAAATGAGTTTCATGATTCTGACTCATTTCTGATTGGTGTAATTTGAGATGTTACAATTGCCCCCTGTTACAATTGCCCCCGGTCTCCCCTACACTTACTGACTGAATAAATTGACGAACTGAAGAATCGTCAGGATTCTCCGCAAAGCTAGAAATTTCCCCCTCAGTGGCTCCTGCGTCATGTTTACATCCTGTCAGGATGGCATCTTGCGCGTCTTGTTTCTGCCGTTTCACAGCGCGGATTTCGCTTGATATCCGGGAGCGTTTAGACGCCCTGTGGGAAAAGATCGATGGTACGGCATTTGGTTTAAGCCTTCGCTTATATCCATCACCACATGAAAGCTCTTTCATTAGCTTTGGTCTACTAAAAGCCTCAAAGTCATCAGGGTTAAAGTGGAGAGAACACAGACGCGGGTCTTTAGGCAATTTTGTTCGTCCACAGGCATCTTCCCATTTTTTCCTCATTTTCTTATCTTTAGGAAAGCTGTGGATACTTATATCGGTTTTCCTGTTGCCCTTCGACTGAAAATTACAGCCAAAAGCCGCACAATGTGGCATCCTAAAAGTATCGAGTTGTGTTGTGGTAAAAAAAATAGCTACAGGTAGCGCCAGCCAGTTGCTTGCCGAGTGCAACCATTCTACGTCTTCACCCTAGAACTCAAACAAAATGGCGCCGCCCATGGTCCAAATATAAAATCGATTTTTTAAAATAATGTAGACCTTTTATGAATTTTCTATTATATATTTCAGTAAGATACATCATTTATGTTATATTAAGCCATAGCCTACAAGTGTCAACACCAGGATCTCTTTAAAACTAGAGTTTTCACTTTTACAAGATTATTCTAAGCAAAATATGCATAATTTTTCCTGTT